>NC_060119.1:924045521-924348551 GCF_021461395.2 Schistocerca americana | reverse complement strand
TGGGGGGTTATCGAAGACACTGCGTAAATAGTTCGCAAATAGTTGTCGGTATCGGGGGTACACTCAAGTGTGCTATGACTATCCTGGAGAAATTGCCAGTAATCAAGTACCATCTTCTCGTCATCCCGAGAGAGGTAGTATATGGACATGCCTTTAAACCATGTGAGAGCGTGAGTCTTCGCAGATGGGAAATAAGTATCCTCTGGACAAAGGAGGAGCCGTGGCTCAATTGTACGAGACGCGATACGTAGGTAGCAGGCGAGGACCTTCTGCAGTAGCAGCCATATGTCTAACGCCGGTCCACATGTTAAACGGTGTTCGACAGTATCCACGAGGTGACAACGTGGGCAAAGGGGGGAATCCGTCATCCCAATAGCGTGCAGCCTTTGTCGTGTTACAACCTTCCCGTTCACCACCTGGTACCACGCGGCTCGTACCCGCGTGGGAAGGAACGGCTTCTGGACCGCTCTCCACACTGCCGGCCATAGGGTCGTAGGGCTCCTCCTCTCAATCACATTGCGAGGGATGGACCTCAGCAGCAGCCTGTAAACGTCTCCCGCCCTGGGAGTGCGAGTGTTGGGAAGGTCTGGGTGCACGTAACTATACTCAAAAATAAAAGCCGAGAGGTGCGAGAGTGAGAGTGTAATGTGCGCAACCGTTACGGGTGGCAGAAGAGACGCCGGTAGCAATTCCTCTAACAAACGTCCCGTAAGGGAAGCATCTTTGTGGGTTCACAATTTCATCATTGTGCACAAGTATAACGCTGCAGCTCTCGCTCGTACATTTATAAGTCCTAGTCCGCCATCATGCGGAGGGAGGGTGAGTGTTTCGTAGCGGACTTTGAATAGGTGTCCGGCGGTAAGGTAATATCCAAACGCTGCTTGCAGTCTGTGGGCCATCGCTGTCGATATCGGTAGGACCTGGGCCATGTGGATCATCTTAGTTGCCACGTGAAGGTTGAGGTATTCCACACGCTGTAGGAGGTCCATCCGTCGAAGTAGGTTCAGGCGAACTTCTGTGCGTATTGCCTGTAGTAATCGTGCGTAGTTCGTGGCAGCCGTGCGGCGCACATCCTGTGTAAATGTTATGCCCAAGAACCGGATCTTGTTGACTAGTGGGAGTGGGGCTAAAACGTCCTCCTGTAGACCTCTCCCAATGGGCATCGCTGCCGACTTGGCCACATTCATGAGGCTGCCCGCTGCCAATCCATAGCGATTGATCCATTGTATCACCGAGCGTAGCTCGTCACCAGAGCGGACAAGTAATAGAAGGTCATCACCATATATCCTGCAGTGAAAGGTGTGATCCCTCAATGACATGCCCGAGAGCCTGTGTTTCAACCCTCCGACAAGTGGTTCGAGTGCGATCGCGTAAGGGATCGTGGAGAGTGGGCAACCTTGGCGAACTGACCGTCGGATCGGAAAGGGACCAACAATCCGTCCATTCACCAGTACACGGGATGCAGCTCCATCGAAAAGGCGCTGAAAGATGTCGAGAAAGTCAGGCGGGAAGCCCATGCGGGCCATAACGGTCAGAAGGAACTTGTGGCGAACTCTGTCGAAGGCGTGGTCGAAATCAATGGAGATCAGAGCAGCTCGAAGGCGACAGGGTGTGGCGATGGCTATTAAATCCCTGCATTCGCTGGTTGCCGTTTGCATGTTGGCCACTCCGCCCTGTGTCGTTTGCTCCATTGAGAGGAGTAGGGGCAGAACCTTCTTTATGCGGCTGGCGAGTAGTCGGGCGAAGATTTTATAGTCCGAGTTCAGCATTTTAATTGGCCTGTAGTCCTCAACCGTCCGACCTCTGGAAGGCTTGTGTATCGGTATAAGGAGCCCTTCCACGAATGCTGGTGGCACGTGGGAACCGGGGGTCATCAGTTCTTGGTACATGATGATCCATCGGGGCATCATTAGATCGCGGAAAGTCCGATAAAACTCGAGCGGCAGTCCGTCTGGCCCGGGAGATTTGTTGAGGGCTCCCTTGTTAAGCGCGTCCTCGATGTCGTCCCGTGTAAGTTCAGCTAACAGCGTCGCCGCTGCTGCATTGTCGAGGGTGTGCGACACGTGCTGCAGTATGTCGTGATCGTCCGCTTCCTCTGTATTCACCTCGTCGTAAAACCGGCGATAGTGATCCGCAAAGGCTTCTGCAACCGCCACCTGAGTCATGACGACCCTACCACCTGGCAATACGAGGTCCGTGATCAGCTGCCGTCGGCGTCGGCGGCTGTCGAGCACGACGTGATGCTTTTTTAAATATTTAAACCTAACTAACCTAGGGACATCACACAACACCCAGTCACCACGAAGCAGAGAAAATCCCTGACCCCGCTGGGAATCGAACCCGGGAACTCGGGCGTGGGAATCCATCTGAGCCACCGAGGACACAGATGAATAGCGCGACTGCAGGGACGTATCCCTTGCACGCTTCCCGTGAGACTCACATTCCCAACTGTCCACAATTCTACATATGTAATGTACCTTATAGACATTTGCCCATCCACTCATTACTCGCGCACGCTTTGGCGATTCCCGTAAGAGGTTGGGCAACCTGTGCGCATTCGCACAGACGAAGGTCAATGGCTGGGTAGCCTTTAACTATATATATGAAGAGTAAGTGGGAGATCCCGGGTTGGAGTCCCGGTCGGCGCACACATTTTCAGCTGTCCACATCGAGGTATATCAACAACACCTGTCGGCAGCTGAGGGTTTCAGTTAGTCATCATTTAAACCTAGGTATTTAGTTGAATTTACGGCTTTTTGATTAGGCTGATTTATCGAGTAACCGAAGTTTAGCGAGTTCCTTTTAGCACTCATATGGATGACCTCACACTTTTCGTTATTTGGGGTCAATTGCCACTTTTCGCACCATTCAGATATGTTTTCTAAATAGTTTTGCAGTTTGTTTTTTTACTTCTGATGACTTTATTAGTCGATAAACGACAGCGTCATCTGCAAACAACCGAAGACGACGGTTTAGATTGTTCCAAAATCCTGTTGAATATCGACGTTAACAATATGGGCCTGTAATTTAGTGGATTATTTCTACTACCTTTCTTGAATATTGGTGTGACCTGTGCAACTTTCCAGTCTTTGGGTACGGATCTTTCGTCGAGCGAACGGTTGTATGACTGTTAAGTATGGAGCTAATGCATCAGCATACTCCGAAAAGAACCTTTACAGTCTGGACCAGAAGACTTGTTTTTATTAAGTGATTGAAGTTGCTTCGCTACTCCAAGGATATCTACTTCTACGTTACTGTTCTCGATTCGAATTCTGGAATATTTACTTCGTCTTCTTTTGTGAAGGCATTCCGGAAAGCTGTGTTTAATAACCCTGCTTTGGCAGCACTGTCTTCGATAGTATCTCCATTGCTATCGCGCAGAGAAGGCATCGATTGTTTCTTGCCGCTAACATACTTCACATACGACCAGAATCTCTTTGGATTATCTGCCAGGTATCGAGACAAAGTTTCGTTGTTTTTAACGCAGAGGGGACAGGAGAGACGGCGGCGTAAAGTCGCTGATCACCAGTCTTTCCAAATTGCTCCTGACTGTCACGTGAGCTGAGGGCGTGCGACACTTCGTGGTGATCTGTCCGCCAGATGTCAGCTGGGGACAATAAGATCGGCGTCCCCGTTGGATCTCCTCAAGAGGAGTGGCCTACCTGCTGGCACCGAGTTTCTCCCTTTCCCTCCTCTCATCATCTCCACCACGAACACAACACTACCCTAAACAGACCATTACAGTCATCTATACTTGACAAGTACACTTCCACACACAGCTCTCATACTTCACGAACGACAAGTGCCTGTGGACGCGGAGATAGCAGAAGCCTTTGTAATTAAGCGGCTGAACCTGCTCTTCGGGTTCTTCCAGCCACTCATGCCAAACGGTTTTACTCTTACTTCCTTTTCTGTTGTATGTAGTGTGATTCTGAACGACGCCAGAAGCTACTTCGTCAAATGTTATGCAGTGGAAATGTTCGACGTTGCTATCTTGAGAAGGTGGTTGCCGTACTAGGTGAATAGAGTGTAATTTTTGGTCGGTTTGTGCCTACAGCGTCAACAATTGTTATTCTTGATAACGCTCCCAAGAAATACGTTGCTGTTATCAAAACGCCGTCTAAACTGATAGACTTAAAACGTGGAGCTTATGGATCTAAATAATAAACCGCCGTCCTTGTACACCATATCTACAACCTGTCAAAAAAAAAAAAAAAAAAAAAGAAAAAAAAAGAAAATACAGGCATATCACTAGGCTGGCTACCACCGTGTCTCTACCATTCAAGCCAGTTGAATTGATACTGATCGAAATTAAAGGCTGACAGCAATAATAAAAAATAAGATTCGAAGCACTCATCAACGAAGCTGTTACTAAAGTCACCGCTGAATGCTGGAAGAAAGAAGTCAGTCAAACGCAACACATCATAGAAAAAACGTGGCGGAATTAAATTTCTTTAAAAAAATCGTTATAGCAAATGATAACACTATTAAACAACGGCAGTAAGTGTTACTCCAAGTGTAGGGAGGCGCAAAATACGTGGAAGAAAGTATTTTTCCATTTGCCTTTGCATGTGTGCCATCAACGATTCTCCTTCTGATATGTTGTACTGAAAATTCTGGCGTTCTCTCAGCGATGTCTCAGTTCACATTTCAGCATGGAAGCAATAACATTGGAACAGCTTCTTTTGATCGTAAAGACATTTTATACAAATTCTGTACGTATCGTTGCTGTCAGATGCACTTCGACTGCACATCGGGTCTAAGAGGCCGGCGGCTGTGGCCGAGCGTTTCTACGTGCTTCAGTGCGGAATCTCGCTGCTGCTACGGTTGCAGGTTCGAATCCTGCCTCGGGCATGGATGTGTGTGATGTCCTTAGGTTAGTTAGGTTTAAGTAGTTCTAAGTCTAGGGGACTGATGACCTCAGATGTTAAGTCCCATAGCGCTTAAAGCCATTAGAACCATTTGAATCTGGTCTATGAACAAAAGATTACACTACAGAACTGAAGTCAGAGTGCGATGACAAAATTTAAGCATGCTTTCACAAAAAAATTGTGTGAAGCTTTCCCCGTTTCTAACAGGCTGATGAATTGTTTTGAAAACGCTGGATCCGTACGTGACTCCAGGTAGGGCCAGTCAGGACGACCAGCCTCAGTTGTAACCTTGGGGAGTGTGGAACGAGCGCGAAGTTTATTCAGTGAGGAGCCCACAACGTCAACAAGACAAGCAGCTCGGCAACTCAGAACGTCACGACGGTCTCTCCAGAGGATAATGAAAGAGAAACTAACCTTTTCCCTCACAAAATCCAACAGTGCCAACATTTGAAGCACAGGGATGTGGAGTGGTGGTATTGTTTTGGAACTGAGACGATTGAGGCCTTTTGAAGTGGAGGTGTTGATACGGATCAGATCTGGATTAGTGAGAAGGCACATTTCTACCTCCAGGGGTATGTCAACAAACAGCTCCACCTTATCCGCAAAAAGTCACTGTCCGGTGTGCAGTGTGTGCAAAATGGAGCCCATTTTTACTGGCGGTCCTGGCACAGCGGATAAAGAGAGACAGGCAATCAAACATGAATTTGTACAGACTGCACGACGAGGCCGAATGCTCCGACACTATTGGTTCATGAAGGATGGAACACGTCCGCGCCGTACTGCAATGGCTCTGAGCACTATGGGACTTAACAGCTGTGGTCATCAGTCCCATAGAACTTAGAACTACTTAAACCTAACTAACCTAAAGACATCACACACATCCATGCCCGAGGCAGGATTCGAACCTGCCACCGTAGCAGTCGCACGGTTCCGGACTGCGCGCCTAGAACCGCGAGACCACCGCGGCCGGCGCCGTACTGCAGATGTCTTAGATTTCTTTCAGGAGACGTTCTGACGTCATATAGTTACCCTGACACATTAGCATCCACTGGAAATAGTGTGAAATGGCCCGCTCATAGTTCCGATCTCATCTTGCTTGAGTGTATCTCATGCGCTTATCTGAAGGACAGCGTTTTCAAAGATGCATCTGCAACGCTCCAGGAGGTTGATACTGCAGTTACCAGTACGTCATTACAGAATTAAGTTGAAGTCTCTACAAACTCAATGCTGCTGCCCTCTGTATCAAATTTCAGGCCTGTTGCTATAGCATAAATTTGATTAAAATAATCTACCACTCAATATCATGTTGCAGTAGACAAAAACTTTTTAACACCTATTTTGCGTCATCCTGTACCTGCAACAGCGACAAGAGCCGCGAACTCGTATGAACGGTTTTTCCGTAGCCATCACAAAAGGATGCATACTCAGATTCAGCTGAAAGTTTGCTGTATGCAATTTAAGTATCTGCAAAGCAAAACGTCGTTCACGTAAGTTTTGACTATTAATAGGAAGGCTTTAAATCAGGCGATGCCGAGGGAATTCGGTAAGGAAACAAAACTCTAAAATTAGTAGACGTGGGCAGCTAAATAACAGATGACAGCCGAACTACAAAGGATATAAAATGTAGACTGGCAATGGCAAGAAAAGTGTTTCTGAAGAAGAGAAATTTGTTTACATAGAATCCAGATTAAAGGTTAGGAAGTCTTTTCTGAAGGTATTTGTCTGGAGTGTAGTCATGTAAGGACGATAAAGAGTTCAGAAAGAAAGAGAGTAGATGCTTTTAAAATGCGGTGCTACAGCAGAATGCCGAAGATAAGATTCGTAGACAGTGTGATTAATAAGGAGGTATGGAATGGAACTGGGGAGACAAGAAATATGTGACACAGCTTGACTAAAAGAAAGAAAGGAGGTATCGGTTGACAGGAAACATTCTGAGACCTCAAGGAATAATCATTGTAATACTGGAGGGAAGTGTGTGTGTGTGTGTGTGTGTGTGTGTATGTGTGTGAGTGTGTGTATGTGGAGGGCGGATATAGAACATAGAGGGAGACCAAGAGATGGGTACAGTAAGCAGATTCAGAAGGATATACGTTGCAGTCGTTATTCGGAGATGAAGAGAGTTACACAGGATAGAATAGAATAGAGAGCTGCATCAAGACAGCCGGCCGGTGTGGCCGTGCGGTTCTAGGCGCTTCAGTCTGGAACCGCGTGACCGCTACGGTCGCAGGTTCGAATCCTACCTCGGGCATGGATGTGTGTGGTGTCCTTAGGTTAGTTAGGTTTAAGTAGTTCTAAGTTCTAGGGGACTGATGACCACAGATGTTAAGTCCCATAGTGCTCAGAGCCATTTGAACCATTTTTTGCATCAAGACAGTCTTCGGACTGAAAACCACAATAACAACCATATCAGCAACAGAGTACAAGCGAAGTTCAGGTCACGAACTCAGTCCTATCCTCACAGAAATCCCTCTCGCCCCACTATAGTTGTTTCAGTACTGAGGTAGTGTGTTTTGTAATGTTATTCTTTTTCTAAACCTATAACGTAAGTTTCGTCACTTCGATTAAAAGGCATTTTTTGTCATGTTACAAGTAAGTAGAAACTTTTCAGAAAACATAACAGGTTAATTATAAACCTAGCAAGACAAACTGGCAACAGCTGAAGCTACCATACGCGAGGGCTGTACCATGAGTCGCATTTCGCTGAAATTATCTCGTGTTAGAGAAAATGAAAATGTGACGTGTTCTTTGGATCTCGTTTCCAGAATGTATTCACCTAAGATCAATAAGAAAAAAGTTTCTCTAATGTTGAATACTCGGTAATGTTCTTATGAAGTGCATTTTCGTCAAGTTTCCTTATATCGCCTTAAAATTTTTTACCGCTCTCAGAACTCAATGACACCAGTTCCATCTTTGTACGTCAAATATTTGCCAGTTTGAGCGAGTTGAGTGAAATGTAACATTACGTGTGTGTCCCTCATGGGATTTGATAACTGTTCTCCGAGCCTCCAGATGTTCCTGACGAAATGTCAGTCATAAAGTAATTCAGGACAGACTTTACAATATCTGATACGGAGGTAGTTGGTCAGAATCGTTGTGATGGAAGAAATTTTCGGTCTCACTTGTATGAGGGAGGACGTGTGGTGGTGCTATGTTCCTGATCAACAAAACTTGCGCCAGTGCTTTGTGTCGATTACGAAACTGTTTTACCCTACCTCATGAAATAAGGACATGTGAAACAGATAGCGGGCCCCCACTGGTACTTACCGATAGGAGTAGTATTTCAGCCTCCTCCTATCCCAAAGCATACTTACCCTTGCCAGTGAAGAGCTCAACACACAAACACCTATCCGTACGATGCAGGTATTCACTTAATGAAACGTTGGAAGAGGACAGGAGTAATGCATGTGGACCAACATCTTATCCAGTCGGCAATGTTAGCAACATTAATTGTCCAAATAGGCTTGAGTCTTCCTAGCTACTATCTTCATCTGTTCCAACAGAAGTAGCTCAATGCCAAACACAAACAGAGATAACGTAAAAGAAAAGTTTCGTCAGTAGTTTCTCGCTGTCTAATTCAACACGTAGATGATGTTCAAATATGACACAGTGCCATCGCAGCAAATTTTTCATGATGTCACTCTACAGTTCTTCTACAAGTGACATTTCGCAGTTGGGTAGTTTTACTTCTGATTATCATTGGCAAGTTTTATATTTACCAAAAACACCTACGAACTATTTTAAAGAAATGGAAGAATTTTAGCGGTATTCCATACGAACTGAAAGGAAAAGTAGAGTGAAATATTGCTTACTTTTCACTGAAAACCAACTTCTCGCAAATATAAATATCCAGAAACTGGAGGCCCATGCTACTGGAAAATTGTAGTCGACTGTTTAGCGCCTCAGAACTTGCAGCCTTGATATTAACGTTACCGTCTCATTCTTGTGAAGCTTTTTAGTGCAGGTAAATTAGGTAAATTCATCGGACAAAATACAAGTTACTCCTTAAAATATCACACTTGAATTGGAACGCAGTGGATGACGCAGAACTGGTACCAGGAGGTCACGTACTCTCCACCACTGACGTACGTACCGTCACTGAAATGGTGCATTAAGTTCCAGTCAGTTGTACGAAATAAGCGCAGTAACGTGGATTGACGTAACAGAATGGGCCGACGTAACAGAATGGCAAAAAGGATTTAATGTGTTTGGACGTACCCTTGGCCGCTGCGTGAATGCGGCTGCCCAATTTTTAGGTGTATCAACGCGGTCTTATGTCCAGTGTACAATGAATGGAGTACCACCATAGCCATGTAACGCGGCTTAGGAACATTATCGTAAGAAGGGGCCGGAAACGAGTGCCACGCCTTGTCTATGGCAGTCTGTTTCACATCCGACAGGAACTGCTGCTGCTACTGAATGCAGATCCCTGTTGACCAGTCTCCGACAGTCTTATGCCTCTCCGAAGGTCATTGTTTACAGCTGCACTTTTTCAGTAGTCAAAATACATAGGAACTGGACAATAGCTGACTGAAGGAATCTAGTGTGTTCCACCATTTTGCCTCATATCACATGATGCACGGCATCCCCCGATGAGGTGTTTAACCGGAAATTTGTGGTGTGTGTAGTTCAGGCCTTAGATGGGTCTATCATGTTTCGCGAGTCGTTTGCATACCATGTCTTGGGCTCACACCTTCAAGGTACAATGAACATGAACCATGAAGCTCGTTTCAAAATTCTCAGTTACCAAAAGTTATTCTTCGTTCAACATCATTGGTTCCTAAACTGGACATGATTACCTTCTGAGATGTAACACGAAATTGTTTGAGCGATAGAAACGGAAGGGTTCGATTGTGTTTCGGTCATTAAACTAAATTATGTGTAAAAGATCGTTACTATTATCACTACTTCGTAAAACTGTATTACCGATTACTTTTTTTTTAAATACTAGCACTGACGTTGAATACACTGCGGCGGGGATTACAGCTCGTGAATCAAATGTATGAAATGTAACACGCATCTATGACAGTAAAACTGAGGGCTTTGCATCACATAAACTGAAATATCTCCCGAAAGTGCCTTATTCGAGTTGTAGGTACTTCATGCAGTGGACCAGACATTTCTTCAGTATTCACTTCACAACAGATAAACGAGCTAATTGGCAGCCCAACACATTGCTATAGGGCCTACACATTATTATTATTGCTATTAATTTTAGTGGCAGTGGTCAAACACAAACCACTCGCTGCTCGAAGTCCTCCAATTTCTTCCAGCTCCGAAGAAAGGAGTCCAGAATGGAATGCTTTACATACTAAGTTAAGTGCATGTATTTAAACTTGGGTGATTTTAATGTGGATGTAGGATGGAGGTGAAGCGAGTGTCGACAGGCAGAGGAGGGGTACAGAGCATGCATTTGTTTTGCAACAAGTATCAATCCTCAGTGTGGACAGTTAGCTGTCTCTTCTGAGAAGGAGTTGTAGATAGCACTTGTGATGCACTAAGAATTGCTTTATCAATTTATAAAAGAGGTGGTTAGAAATAAGCAGACCCAATAGACTCACTAGTTTGTGGTTAAATGAAACACCTACAAAAACTAATGTTTGGAGTTCTGGGGCAGGAGGGGAGGGGGGGGGGGCGCATTTAAAATCCGATTACACTCAGCGGTAACGGTCTCAGTAAAGTCGGGAACCACTGTACTACGTCTTCGCGATGAGTATGCTGTGGACACTGCCATCTTCCAAGATGACAACAGCGGTATTCATATGGCTGCCGCACAGTTTCCTGGTTCGACAAACACTCGGTTCACCCATCCAAATCACTCGATCTTAATTCTGTAGAATGTGACTGGTATTATTTGCAACATCAGGTGAAACGCAACAATAAACATCTCCGTGATCAAATCATCAATGAATGGCATCAACTGTACATGGTATGCCTGAATAAACTTGTTGATACACTTTCTCGCCGAACTGAGGCCATTACATAGGTTTTAGTTTGATGTATCTTCGGACTTACTGATTTTTTTCCTGTGCGTATATTAACATACGATGGCTTGCTGAAAAGTGACGCTCCCGCATTTTTTACGTGAAAACTTTTAAAGCTTTTTAATCAAAATAATCTTCATTGACATGCTACATCTGTATTCTTCAGGTCTAAATATTAACCTTTCAAAATAGTCACCAGGGCAACGAACCAATTTCTCAGAACTGGTGACCAGTTTGTTGACACAATCACTGTAAGATGTTTGAATTTGTTGCCGCAGCCATGACCTCGCCTTTGCTTGCATCACTAATGAAGTCATGGAAGGTGTCCTTTAAGTTCTGGAAATAGATGAAAATCGGATGCTGCCAAGTCGGGACTCTATGGAGGGTGATCGATGACAGTAAACCCAAGGTGTCGGATTGTCGCAGATATATCAGCGCTCGTGTGTGGTCTGGTGTTGCCATGCTCAAGGAGAGGGTGCTCCTCGTGTGGACGATCTCTTTGAATTCGAAACTCCATTACAGAGCGGTGTTTCTCCCGTTCCAACATGTTACGTCACACACCGATATGTAATACACTACAATTCGGAGCCTTCTGTTTGCAGAAGGCTGCAGATGTGTACGCAAGAAGTATACAGATGTAGAGTGTTAGTAACGGTTGTTTTATTTAAAAGGCCTTAAGAGCTTTCACGTAAAATATTCAGAAGAATTACTATTCAACACGCCCTCGTACGTAACTTAGCTGCACTCTGATTTTCGTAGGGTCCTAAAAAAAAAAAAAAAGAAAAAGATGTTGTTCATTCAGTAGCTCTACAGGCAAAAGTTACTCCAGTAATAATTATATGGACAATCCTTAGCTGCACTGGATAGTACTACACGTCGAAAACTTAATACAGTGCATCGGAACATTCAGTAAATATTATGGGCTCGCACGTGAACCAGAAGAAAAACGCTTTCGTCTGTCTGCACTTCGAACACTGGAAACTGCATCGAAAATACATAACTACTAGCGAGATCCGGTGTTCAAGCAATATTTTCTCTAAAACATTTCTTGATTTTTAGTGTAATACCTTGGTCATAGTTCTTGGTGAACCAGAGAAGAAAGAGGGTGCTGATTGTTTCGCACGGGAGAAAACTTGTCGCACTTGACACGTCAGACACTAAGAGTAATTATAAACCGTGGTCTGGAGAAGTTCGTGTCGTGCAAGTGGATTAGAAACGGAATATTGGTGATCTGCTTGACGCAGTCATGGGTATTAAATATGCAGGCGTAACGCTGCAAAGCGACATTAAATGGAAACAGCACGTAACGTCGGTTGTTGAGGAGGCGATAGATCGACTTGGAAGAGTTCTAGTAAAGTGTAGCTGCTCTATAAAAGAGAAGGCGTACAGCTCATTTTTGCCACCCATTCTTGAGTACTACTCGAGTACCACGAGGTCGGAATAAAGGAGGAAGTCGAAGGTATTAGAGGCATGCTGTTCAATTTGTTTCTGGTGGGTTCGATCAACACGTTACTATTACGGAAATGCTCCGTGAACTCAAATGGTATTCCCTGGAGGAGAATAAGAAGTTCATTTCACGAAACGTTATTGAGGAAAAGCTGATATGAAACTTCTTAACTGATTAAAATTGTGTGACGCACCGGGACTCGAACCTAGGACCTTTGCCTTTCGCGGGCAAAGTAAAGCTATGAGAGGGGTCCTGAGTCGTGCTTGGGTAGCTCAACTGGTAGAGCACTTGCCCACGAAAGGCAAAGGTCCAAAGTTCGAGTGTTCGTCTGACATATAGCTTTAATCTGCCAGGAAGGTTTATTACAGAGGAAGTTCAGAAAACAGCCACTTGCGACGGGCTATAGAACGATCCTACTACCTCCAACATTGATCTCGCATAAGGACCACGAAGATAAGACAAGAGACATCAGGGCTATACGGAATCAAACAGACCGTCTTTTTCCCCTCGCTCCATTTGCGAGTAGAACAGGAAATAGGTAGACTAAGAGTGGTGCAGGGTACCCTCTGCCTTACACAGTACAGTGGCTTTTGGAGTATGTATGTAGACAGGACACGTTTGGCTGAGCAGATTCAAGTCATACGCGCTAATTGCATTAACCAGGGGTTGCAGGATGTTGTAATGATCCATATGTGGTACAGCACCATCGGTATGTACATTGCATGTCACGAAGCGTCACAGCAAACAAAGGCTGTCTTGTAGTGGGACGAGGCGTGATAGCTGCTAGCCATCAGTGAATAGGCAATCTGCTATCTAAGTGGGGTGATGTTTCTCTTGTAATGTGTAAACTTCTGAATTGATCAACCTAATTAATTAAATATCGATTTCATTTGGAATTTTGGGCACTGGACACTCCTCAACTGAAAAGCCAGGTCTTAGCTGTTTTGCTAAGACACGGGCACGGGCACAAGCATGACAGACACACTGACAGCAGATTTTAGGGCGAGCTGGGTTCGTACAGGCAGTTCATTGGAAGAGCATGTTCCACGCCAATCACCCCTCTCGAGATCACGTGAGGTTTCGTGAGTCTTACGCAGGCTTCCGACGGTGACACACTATAATGTTCTCAACTGGATGCATGATAATCTTGAAGCGATACATAGAAAAGTCGTCCATTCCCAGGATTTTGTTGGTTTGTCTGAAAGAACTCTGACAGTCAAAAATTAACCGTGTTGCACTAAATTCCTGTTACACATTTGGCCAGCAGACGAGAGAGATGGGGCAAACACGTTTATTACTGTACCCCGACATCTGAAGGTCTTTGGTCAGAAGTTACCTGCAAACTATTAAGTACATGGAATTTACTAACTAATCTATAACTTAGTTAGTACACCACATTAAATGACGCCGTCGTCATTCTTTCAAAACAGAAAACTTGAGAGTCAATCTGATATTTACGTACTTAAAAAAACGAAGGAAAGCATGTTTGGTTACCTGTGTATTCTGTTTCTCATGCGGTAGATGTAATCAGCAACAATGGAACATCAATTACAAAATGAAACAAGGCGCACGCAATCTGAAATTATGCAAACGAATGGAGGCGGAGATGCGTTAGTTAGCCTGTGCAGCGAGCCACGCCATTTGCATATGGCAGCGAAGCAGTACGAGAGGTCACAGATGAATCAGGCTCAAGTGCATAGCTGCCAAGTGATTTGCATAAGAGGCAAGAACAAAGAATGAGTTGCAAGGTTCAAGGTAAGCATATAAGCAACAAAGAAAGATGAATGTCCATCTTTACTTTTCCATAACTTATATTAACATGTGGCACTTGTATAAACAGGAACACACAAGTAAATACAAAAAAAAAACCTCTCTTTCCCTCTTTCCCTCTCTCCCTCTCCATCTTCCTCTCTCCCTCCCTCCCCTTCTCTCTCTCTCTCTCTCTCTCTCTCTCTCTCTCTCTCTCTCTCTCTCGCACACACACACACACACACACACACACACACACACACACACACAAGGGCATTTTTAGGATCTATTATTTTTGTTTTATTTCACGTAAGGCGATTTGGCAATATTTAATCAGTTTCACAGAAACTCAAAAACACTGGTTTCCTTATAATTTCAGGTACGTAGTGAACTTCAATCAGACCACATAAAAATAATTCGTATTTGATACTGACACTATGTGATTATATACGCACAGAAATTTGTGGCAACACCTCTTAGGAATAGTATTTAATACACAAGGACTATTTAAAATCTAATCGTCAAACTGGGCTCCTTATGATGAACAGTTTCTTGATCCTATCGACAATGGTCGACAGCCAACGAGGCATGGGATATGGGAGAGTTGCCTAAATTGTACCATTTTCGAGGTTTTGTTTATTATAGCCTTAACAGCAAGTCACAAAAATATCCTTAACTGCAGATTGTTGTTCTTGGTATCTGATTTAAATACTGGAAATTCTGAGCGCAATAAACACACTACATTTCATTTTCTAAACATTTGCAAGCGACAAATTAGCAACCTGGTTTCCTCAATTCAGTGATCTTAAATATGTGTACTGGTCTAAGTTTAAGAAGATGTTCCATATTTTAGTTCTTACATGACAATTTGCAAGCACTGAAATATAACTTTTTCACTCCCTTCCACACAGCTTGCATGCGTCCACATTTTGCATTTCATGTAGCTCATCATTCCTTCCGTTCGAGCTCCCTCGTGTAACTCGTTACACCGTTTTACGAATCCACAACTCACAGGCTTCTTGATCAGCTCTTGAAATTTCTGTTCGGAGCTTTCATCATTTTCCTCCGATTCAGCGGTATTTATTCGATGGACATCTTCAGCTCACCCCTCCTCCACTGAAATTATGGAGCAAACTGTTTCCTTTTGCAATGTCGAACGCAAATTTCTTAGCCGAAATATTTAAACCGAACATCCTCTCATAACATTTGAGATTATACTCTTCCAATTTGTTTTCAACATCATCTTTCTTCTTCTTCTTTTGCTTGTGCCTTTTTTCCCGCGGGGGTCGGCATGGTTAATCGGATGTGGCAATGTTAGTTTAAGGGGTGGCTAGATTCCCTTCTTGCCGCCACCCCGTACTCCCCAGGAAAGGATTAGTGTACCCCAACTGTCTGCGACTAGTGTAATCTATGGAATAGTGCGAAAGTGTTCAGATGTCTGAGAGCCGCGTAACTGAGGCGGAACGTGGGGATCAGCCCGGTATTCACCTAGGGGCATGTGGGAAACTACCTAAAAACCACATCCAGGCTGGCCGGCACACCGGCACTCGTCGTTAATCCGCCCTCGATCCGGGGTCGGCGCGCCTATCCGAGTCCAGGAAGCAGCGCATTAGAGCTCTCGGCTAACCTAGCGGATCAATTTGTTTTCAACATCTACTGTGGCAAGAAATTTACAATACATTTTTCATTATAGATTTTATTTTCAAGCGTACCTCTTAATTGTTGGTTTGGGCACAATTTGAATGCGTGCTCATTCAATTAATCGATGATCCGCATTTAGATATACTGTTATACCTAAATGAAATTAATCTATGCGCCACTGTCCATAAATATAGCAAAGGAAGAGCATGGACTTAGGACAGGGGAAGGAACAAGAGATGCAAATGGACTGCTGAGAATTACAGGTGAGAGATACATTGAAAGAGGAAGAGAAGTTTATACTGTTTTCTTTGAGTTAGAGAAAGCCATTGATAGAGTACAGTGGAATAAATTAATGGACAATTTAAAGTAAAATTTTGTCGACTGGAACTACAACAGAACTATTTCGAACAGCTGACTGGAACTCAGCGCTCCACTTCAGTGATAGTACTTACGTCAGTACTTACGTACTTACGGGACCTCCTAGTACCAGCTCTACGTCATCCACTGCGTTCCAATACAAGTGCGATATTTTAAGGGGGTTACTTTGTTTTGTCCGACGAACTTAACCCGCACTGAAAACCTTCGCAAGGATGAGACGGTAACGTTGAAAGGGTACAGTACCGCCCCACATTGAAAATAGGTACAACATTCTTCGTTATTCTTGTCAGAAAAACATATTTTTTTGTAATAATATCTCAATTTCACTTAATACACCGAAGCCGGATACCAGTGTAGGAAAGAATGACAATTTATTTATTTAATTGATCACATGTGCACTCCCACAAAATAAATTCCTACATCCAATTTTGTGAGATCTGCGAAATGAATGAATGTATCGTCGTCTGCTAACCACAGATAGTGAATGTGCAGTATATGATAATCTTGGTCCTTTGGTCACCTTTGGTGGAATCAAAGAGATGAAATTTACCTGAGCTTTGAGCGCCTGAAATGTGGCTGATCTATGGGTAGCATGGTCTTCCCCCACCTCGACGGAGGTGCGAGATGACTTGAAGAACGGTTATGTTTCATCACTCTTGCGCTGGATCTAGTGTTGGTAAGACCTGTCTTAGGTGTGCTCCGTAAAGACAAAAGAGTGGAGAGAATGGTACGCATGTGGAATACTTAAGAGTAGTTTGGAATAATAATTTCTCTACTTCAGGAACTTTTGTGGGGAGAATTAAATGTCAGGCAGGTAATATTAAGGGGATCGTAGTGATCTTCGGAAGTGACCAACGGTCACGATGAAACCACGTGTAGCAATAAGTTGAAATACTTCCGAGTGCTTAAGTTAAGCTGAATTACTGGCGTGTGTACTATAATTTGGAAATATTTAAGAAATTGCGTGTGCAGGACTTGAAATTAGAGACGAGTACTTCCACGTGGTGAGTACTGTGTGAGTCTCAATCTGTGTATGAGACAAAGGATAAAGGGAAGTACTCGTCCATGGTATCAGTTGAGGACTCGCGTGTGTGACGAATATGTTCTTAATATTACTTTGCGTGTTATGTTTCCGTGTGACGCTTGATTCAAACTATAATACTCTGAGAGTGAAGCAAGGTGAGTTAGCCGTCTATCCAGCAACGCCACTTGGCTTGCATTGCACATGAAGACGTGCATATATCCTCCAGAGTTCATAGTAGGAAAAAAAAGCTACGAAGTGGGGCAGTGTCGTGTGAAACTGGGATGAACACTAATTGAAGTGGGAAAGCTGAAAGTAAAGTGATTCTAAGGTTGTGACTATTCTTTGTGATGTATGTTGCTAGTGTGATGTATTTCATGTAATTTAAGTATGTGTGGTTTGCATGGGAGAGTAGCAAGATAGGTTCAGAGGCAGTGGGTTATGCATGTTCCTTTTTGTAGCGCTCGGTCTGGAGGCAATTTTCGTGATGACGGGTGTGGGAGTCGAAGTGTGAGATACAGCAAAAGATCTATCATCCTATCCAGAAAGTGCTCTGTAGCGTTAGATAATTACGAGACCATATGATAGAGAATCACCAATGTAAAGCCATGCCCACTGGGCGGAGTTTCTCATGTGCAATTGTTGTAGAAAATGTAATGGTGTGTTTAGGTTATAGAATTTATCGGAATAAAAAGATAATGAAAAGAAAAAGATTGGCGGTCTTTTCCTTCGAATAGTATGTTGTCATGATACCCATAATTTATAATTTGTGCGTCATTCATATTCAGTGCGATGGCCACGTGTTGATCAAACCCGTTGGGTAAGAAAGAAAATGTGGTATTGCCAGTGCGTAGTGAACAGTCAGAATTGTGTAAATTACTAATAGTCAGATGTGAGTTATCCTTTTCCGTTGCGTAATATTCAAACAGGAGAATAACTTGTAACTTAATTGTGAGTACCAGAGCTCATGTTACTCGATAAATAAGAATGAATCCACTCGCTTGGCAGGCCACTCATCTTGCAGGCCTGACTGCTTGATGCCACAGTATGAGCCAGACAATTGGGTGCCTCTCAACGTTAAGACTAAGGCTGCAAGTTCTGAGGCGCTGAACAATCCTTAAATAACAGTCGACTATCCTTTCCAGTAGCATAGGTCTCCAGTTTCTGGATACTTGTTTCTGCGAGAAGTTTGTTTTTATGAAAAGTAAGCATTGTTTCATTCTACTTTTCCTTTCAGTTGCTTTGGAATACAGCTAAAGTTTGCTGCGCTGGCACTGTGTCATCTGTGAACATCATCTACATGTTGAATAAGGCAGCGAGCAACAAGTGACGATACTTTTCTTCTAAGTTATCTCTGTTTGTGTTTGGCATTGGGCTATTTCTGTTGGAACAGATGAAGACAGTAGCTAGGAAGACTCAAGCCTATTTGGATAAGGAATGTTGGTAACACTGCCGACTGGATAAGATGTTGGTCCACATATATTACTCCTGTCCTCTTCCAACGTTTTACTAAGTGAATACCTGCATCGTACGGATAGGTGCTTGTGTGTTGAGCTCTTCACTGGCAAGGGTAAGTATGTTTTGGGATAGGAGGATGCTGAAATACTACTCATACCGGTAAGTACCAGTGGGGGCCAGCTATCTGTTTCACATGTCCTTATTTCATGAGGTAGGGTAAAACAGTTTCGTAATCGACACAAACCACTAGCGCACTGTTTGTTGATCAGAAACATATTGTCACCATATGTCCTCCCTCATACTAGAGAGAACGAAAATTGTTTCACCAGAAGAATTGTGACACACTACCCACGGATGAGGTAAGATGGAACTGGTGTCACTGACTTCTGAGAGCAGCACTATGTTTTCTTTCATTTTAGTTTTATTTGTTGTAAAAAATTTTAAAGCGATGTAAGGAAACTTGACGAAAATACACTTTACAAGAACGTTGCCGAATATTCAACATTAGGGAAACTTTTTTGTTATTGAACTTAGGTGAATACATTGTGGAAACTAAACCCTAAGAACACATCACATTTTGAGTTTCATTTTCTCTAACACGAGGTAATTTGAGCGAACCGTGACTCATGGTACTGCGCTTTTGCTTTGTAGCCTCAGATGTTGCCCGTTTGTCTTCATTACGGGAAACAGAGTACTTGGCTTATAAGTAACCTGTTGTTATGTTTTCTGAGAAGTTTCTACTTAATTGAAAAATAAC
This sequence comes from Schistocerca americana, assembly GCF_021461395.2. Taxonomy (NCBI): domain Eukaryota; kingdom Metazoa; phylum Arthropoda; class Insecta; order Orthoptera; family Acrididae; genus Schistocerca; species Schistocerca americana. The sequence continues at coordinate 924,329,248 of NC_060119.1, read as the reverse complement.
AAAAAATGGCTTTTAATCGAGGTGACGAAACGTACGTTATCGATTTGGAAGAAGAATAGCATTAAAAACACACACTACCTCAGTATTGAAACAATTATAGTGAGGAGAGAGGGATTTGTTTTGTGAGAATAGGACTGATTTCGTCCGCTGAGCTTCGTTCGTACTCTGTTACTAATATGTCGTTGTGGTCTTCAATCCGAATACTGTCGTCATGCAGCTCTCCATTCCACTCTATCCTGTGCAAGTTTCTTCATCTACGAATAAAGACTGCAACCTACATCCTCCTGAATCTGTCTTCATGCAGCTCTCCAACAGAAAATACAAGTACAGGTTGGGAATGAGACGACTGAAGAAAGCAAAATTGGAAAGGGCGTGAGGCAAGAATGCTCTCTCTTCCCAATACTGTTCGACATACATTTGAAATTATCCAAAAATATTTGAAACAAAATAGAGAACTGCGGGTGGATGGCAGTAGGATAGAATCCATTCCCCTCGCGAATGATAAAGTGCTATTGGCTGAGAGCGAAACAGGTGATAAGCAAGAACAATTGTAAATTTAGGACAGAAATATGTAAAACAAATTAGTACGATCAAATATTTGAGGAACGCTATTATGGATGACGTGACACTTAATAAGGAGGTGAAAAAGCGTATAGCGTTGCCAGCGAGACATTTCATGAGAAGTGGAGGCGTCTTTGTGGGTGCATGGACAGAGATTGGCAAAGTCCTTTACATGGAGGGTGGCATTATACGGACCTGAGACATGGGTACTGCGGAAAGAGGAAGAAAGAAGAATAGAAGCATTTAGGACGGGAATTTGGAGGAGGATGGAAGGGGTAAAATAGGTAAACCGGGCGAGAAATGAGGAGGTGCTGAGAAGAGCTGTGAGAGAGAGAAATTTTAAAGGTGATGAGGAAGAAGAAACACAGGCTTGGACGCAGGATGAGATTGTTTACTGATGCATGTTATGGAAGGAACGGTGAATGGAAGAAGAAGAGGATGCAGAATATAACAAATGTTGGATCATATAAAGATAGGAAACAATTATGAGAAAACGAAGAGTGTACCAAATGACATAAGTGCTTGGAGCGTTACACGCGGAAACCTACCCTAGAACAGAACACTGATGACAATGGCTTTCCATAACGTAATTCTGTTCGAATATCGTAATACAAAAAAATTTTTTAATAAATAACACAGGATGAGGAACACATTAAAAAATTCACCAAATCATTTCCAATTATTATGTTGCACTAATAATGCTAACGGCAGTTTTTAAAGGTAGCAGAAGGCATTTTCTCCAAGGATGAGTGACCAGTCTGTAGGACTGCCGCACTCGGCACTGTTGAAGATTTCAATTGTCTGGAATACTGGAACGCAGTCCACTAAGCTTTACGATGGGAAACGAAACGCTAGTTCGACGTCAAACAGAGGTTTTGTTTTCTGAAGTCAGTGTTAGCAACTAGAAAAGGGACATGCAGACCGAACACCTCGTTGCTACTGCGGTCAAAAGTGTAGAACATGAACGCTTGTCAGTCGGGAGGCCGATGTCCGACACAACCATAGCACCAAATACCTTAGTGTAACTTGGTAAATGCGTGAAAGCCTTTCTACCTTAAATGGCAAAATATTAAATGTCAGCCAAGTAATGGAATGCTTATTTGTTTTACTACAATATGTAGAGGAGTTACAAGGTGCATCTAAGTTGATAAAAATATTAACTGCATGGTGCAGGGCACTTCTAAGTGAGTAAAAATAAATAAATAAAATATATATTAAGTAGTTTTTAGTCACTCAAGTTGTTTCGGAAAATTATATTTCCATTTGCATTTTCCCCTAAATTTCTGAAACTACTCGGAGTGCAGTATTCATATCTTCAACGAGTAGCAAGATACATATACTGAGTCTACTGAATAAAATAAGAACATTTTGTTAAGTACAATTAAAATTATTTAGGGGAAAGTACAAAAAAATTTAAAAATTTTAGGTCTATAGTTGAAAAATAATTGGACAAGTGCGAATATAACTCGTGCTGTGAGGATTCCGTAAAACTTAATTATGGGTATAGATAGTTCATCCATCCCAGGAATCGAGAATATAGACAATTTTTGCCTCTTTCCGGTATCGATACTGGCAAGATGTTGGTGCCGGGAATTCCAAGCTTTTCGAGAATGTTTTAATTTTGAGTTTTAAGTCTAAATTCTTTGTGCATTTGCTATTGTAATTCCTGAGAAAAAGGATGCTTCGAAGTCGGGCAGACCACAAAGTGAGTCAATAAAAATTCCGCTCCTACCGACTGAGGTGCGAAACTCTAACGAAGCGCTTGAGACTAAAAATTAATGCATGAATTTTGCTAATTAACTAATGTGCAAATTTGATTAACAGCTTCATGTTTGATTCGAAGGCGGCTGAGAGGTGATAAATAGACAATGATTATACATAAGGAGGTATTTTTTCCAGATTTTTTGGAAGGCGATGCATAGTTGCATTAAAAGGTTATTACCTATCACTAATATGAACTTTAATACTTATGCACGCAGAGATATAGCTGAGAAGCGGTTTGCTCTGCCTACTGTTTTCTTTGGGAGCGATGGCTTCAAACGAGACCCAAGACGAGCAGCTGGTCTCACTTCTTCGACCGTAGTGTAAAAGTTCAGACCACACGGACCAACAGTTCGGCAGTCACGTTGTGGAAGCAATCGTGAATGCTAAAGCCTCAGAAAATTCGTGAAGGCTGCCGGTTTTCGACGAGCAAAGCGGTGGGGCACCTTGCATCACGATAACCACGACAACTCAATTAATAAATACACTACTGGCCATTAAAATTGCTACACCAAGAAGAAATGCAGATGATAAACGGGTATTCATTGGACAAATATATTATGCTATAACAGACATGTGATTACATTTTCACGCCATTTGGCTGCATAGATCCTGAGAAATCAGCACCCTGAACAACCACCTCATGATACGCCTGGGCATTGAGTGAAACAGAACTTGGATGGCGTGTACAGGTACAGCTTCCCACGCAGCTTCAACACGATACCACAGTTCATCAAGAGTAGTAACTGGCGTATTGCGACGACCCAGTTGCTCGGCCACCATTGACCAGACGTGTTCAATTGGTGAGATATCTGGAGAATGTGCTGGCCAGGGCAGCAGTCGAACATTTTCTGTATCCAGAAAGGCCCGTACAGGACCTGCAACATGCGGTCGTGCATTATCCTGCTGAGATGTAGGGTTTCAAAGTGCCGTCAGTGTGAAGAAGAAGTGACCGAGTCGTGTAACGATCCGTTACAGCCATGCGCATAAGATGCCTGTCATCTTGTCTGCTAGTGATACGAGGCCGTTGGGATCCAGCACGGTGTTCCGTATTACCCTCCTGAACCCACCGATTCCATTTTCTGCTAACAGTCATTGGATCTCGACGAACGCGAGCAGCAATGTCACGATACGATAAACCGCAATCGCTATAGGCTACAACCCGACCTTTATCAAAGTCGGAAACGTGATGGTACGCATTTCTCCTCCTTACACGAGGCATCACAACGAAGTTTCATCAGGCAACGCCGGTCAACTGCTGTTTGTGTATGAGAAATCGGTTGGAAACTTTCCTGATGTCAACACGTTGTAGGTGTCGCCACCGCCGCCAAACTTGTGTGAATGCTCTGAAAAGCTAATCATTTGCCTATCACAGCATCTTCTTCCTGTCGGTTAAATTTCGCGTATGTAGCACGTCATCTTCAGCCCCGTCGCACGAACGACACCAAGTACAATTCGTGCATGTATAAGACAAGGCACCAATAATCGTATCAGCTTCCGTGACACACATGACAGCAATTATGAAGAGCACACACGGATATGAAGTTCGGATCTCTACGGAACTTGATTACGATTGTTGTTGCCTTGTCTTATATATGCACTAGTGGTACTTTGCGTCATTCATGCTACAGGTCTGAAGATGACATTATTGGAACGTCGAAAATGGTTGCCTAATGAAACAATCAAAATAACTGCTCTTGGTGCAGTATCATCGTATTTCATCGACCAGCCGCCGTGAAACGCTCTTGAACCCAAATTGGAGTTACGTTCACTAAGATTTGTTGAGGTGCTGGAAGGTACCGATAGAGATGTGGAGCCGCACCGACTCCAGTGTTATGGGAAGCTCCGCCAGGTTCCCCGATTGAGAACCCATGGCGTGAACTGCGCAACTAAGTTGGTCCGACAGATTCTCGAGTGGGACTAAATCTGGGACGTTTGGTGGTCATAAGAGTACAGTAAACTCATCTTGCTGGTCTTGGAGTACATGCGTACACTGCGAGCTCTGTGGCACGTTGCGTTGTTCTGTTGGTAGATACCATGGTGCCGTGGAAAATGAAATGCATGTAGGGGTACACATGCCACCCAAGCGATAGAGGCTTACTTGTGTAGGTCCATCGTGCCTTCCAAAATGACGTCATCGCCCAGGAAACACCACGAAAAAATTCCCTGCACCATAACGCTCCCTCCTCCAACCTGGACCCTTCCGACGATTGTTGCAGTGTGTTTCCTCGCAGACGTTTCACGCACCAGACGCTAACGGCCATCTGTCAGCTAAAATAGCCACCTGTCCCCATGCAGCCTTCCTCGACTATGAACAGCAGTCAGCACGGTTGCATAAAACAGGCTCCTGCTGCTGAGGCCCATACGCAGCTACGATCGTTGAACGGTTGCTCAGGAGACACTGTTGGTAACCTCTTGGTTCATCTATTCGCAGTACACAATCCGCAGCATTCGTCCACTGCTGTCATCTGCGGCCCGTGGTGCACCAGTTTCCTCGGCGCCTGTTTTCAATAGCCCCATTTTGCCCTGTATGGTATATCTTAACCAGGGCGGAAGGGAACAATTTAAATACTTTGCCTCTTCAGAAATGCTTCCACCCTGCGCCCGAAATCCAATGGTCATGCCCTTTTGGACTTCAAATCAATCACTCTGTTTCCACATTATGACGGCGACTGAATTCTTTTTTCGCTCCCGCCCGAAAGGCCTTACACGTTCTCCACTGCCTATGGCGCTACCTACCGTCTGTGAGTGGTTATTGCGCGTTGACATCGAACATTGGCGGTGGTCATATTAATGTGAGTAGACCGTTCGCCTGTTTCACTGTAAGATCGGCTCAGTTATTCAAGTTGCCGATGATTGATTAGGACGCGGCCTGTTGTGCTCCGTCGTTATACATTTCATATGCGTGCCCCAAGAACCTGATGTGCCAGTGGTATGGAACGGCTATCTCACTCGGCAGGTGGGTGTATGGTTGAACGCGTGCTGAAGCCGACCCGGGCTCCCGTCTCCGCCATGACGCTACGCCCTTGACAGCGTCCGCCTCCGCGCTGATAAACCGGGCCCCGCGGAGGCCCGGAGCATCGGCCCCATTATGCAAGCCTCCTTTCTGCGTGCCAATTTTTTTCGCTGCATTTATTTATAGCGGCGTACGAAGATCGGTGGCCCAAGATAACTTCAGGACCTCGTAATTTTTCATTTCAATACTGCTTCAGGAAGCCCATTAGTTTGTTACTGTTTTTTATTCGTCATCAGTTTCTTGACTGGTTTGATGCAGCTTGCCACGACCAGCCCAATCAACGAACGTCAAAAACGGTTGACCGGGGGCAAGATTTCGTGTAGTCGCTAATATTTGTAGTGCTACGGGGGAGTAACAACAACTGAAAATCTTGACTGGTGAGGTACAAGCCTCGGTGTAGGGGTGAGTTTAAAGGTCCCTTTTTAATTTTTTTATACCTCGAAAACAGTGGCTTCTAGCGGAAATGTTTCCCAGTACAAAATTAGACTACATTACATGTCGTATTCATTTTTCTCTGGTACTAATAGTTTACGTGTTGAGGGAGTGGAAAAATCGCAGTTATTAAAAACAGTTATGCAGTTTCAACATTTTGTTGGTGTAGGACCAGAAGAATTTATTAGAGATCTGTCTCAGCTGCAGTATATATATTTCGGCGACTAGTTGCGAACCGACTGGTTCTTTAGCGCCTACTGAGGTTGCACTGAAAATGCTTGATCTTAGATGGTTGTCATTACGATCAGCCACTTTTAGTGCAGCCTCAGTAAGTCAGGCTTGAGAATAAACCAGTCGGTTCGAAACTAGTCGCAAGCATTTATGTACTGCAACTGTGACAGACCTTCAATAAACTCTTCGTGATTAAGAATATTGTTTTAATCGAATAAAGTGATGCTCATTATTAAACTAGCTTTTTCCCCTGTGGCTTCAGCCGTGTATGCATTTGACACACATACTGAACATACCTCCTCCTTCTGCTCTCTGTTCCCACCTCTTCAAAAATGGTTCAAATGGCTCTGAGCACTATGGGACTCAACTGCTGAGGTCATTAGTCCCCTAGAACTTAGAACTAGTTAAACCTAACTAACCTAAGGACATCACAAACATCCATGCCCGAGGCAGGATTCGAACCTGCGACCGTAGCGGTCTTGCGGTTCCAGACTGCAGCGCCTTTAACCGCACGGCCACTTCGGCCGGCCCCACCTCTTCCTCACTCTGTCGTCCACCTAATCTCTACTTCTATCTGTCTATATCCTCCTCTCTTCCATCTCAACTTGTCTGCTGTCATGGTTGTAGGCATGCGTAGTCCCTGCAATACAGTTCAATACACAGTTCTGATAAATCTCCCCCAACGTATCTGTCGTAATGGAAGCCTGTATGTCGGGGATAGAAATAACAAATTTTTGCTCATACACTATGTGATCAAAAGTATCCGGACACCTGACTGCAAAAGTCTTATAAGTTCGTAGCGCCCTCCATCGGTAACGAAGCAATTCAGTATGATGTTGGCCCACCCTTGGTTTTGATTACAGCTTCCACCCTCGCAGGCATACGTTCAATCAGGTGCAGAAAGGTTTCTTGGGGAATGGCAGCCCATTCCTCACGGAGTGCTGCACTGAGGAGAGGTATCGATGTCGGTCGGTGAGGCCTGGCACGAAGTCGGCGTTCCCAAACATCCCACAAAGGATTCAGGTCAGCACTCTCTGCAGGCCAGTCCATTATAGGGATGTTATTGTCGTGTAACCACTCCGCCACAGGCCGTGCATTATAAACAGGTGTTCGATCGTGTTGAAAGATGCAATCGCCATCCTCGAATTGCTCTACAACAGTGGGAAGGAAGAAGGTGCTTAAACCATCAATGTAGGCCTGTGCTTTGATAGTGCCACGCAAAACAACAAGGGGTGCAAGGCCCCCACTCTCCCCCCTCCCCCCCCCCCCCCAATGAAAAATACGACCACAACATTACAGCACCGCCTCTGAATTTTAACTGTTGGCACTACATACGCTGGCAGACGAAGTTCACCCGGAATTCGCCATACCCACACCCTGCCATCGGATCGCCACATTGTGTACCGTGATTCATCACTCCACACAACGTTATTCCACTGTTCAATCGTCCAATGTTTACGCTCCTTACACCAAGCGAGCCGTCGTTTGGCATTTACCGGCATGATGTGTGGCTTATGAGCAGCCGTTCGACCATGAAATCCAAATTTTCTCACCTCCCGCCTGTCATAGTACTTGCAGCGGATCCTGATGCAGTTTGGAATTCCTGTGTGATGGTCTGGATAGATGTGTTTCTTGCGTTACTATTATTAGTAATTCATAGCTATAAACCACGTTGTGGTGACGCGTTTTGCAGAAAATAAACACCCCCGGGTATATCTGCAGAATGCGTCACCAGTGATTCATAATGTGAGCTGCGGAATGGTCGCAATAACTATGTGATATACCATGCAGTGGTTTTTTGTGATACGGGTGGGCGGAGAAGATGGACGATTGTCTGTCGGCCTTAATCTGAAGATGAAATTTCTGAGAATGTACGTATGGAGCACAGTATTGTGTGGAAGTGAACCATAGTCTCTGGGAAAACTGAAAAAGAAGGGACTCGAAGCGTATGAGCTGTGGTGTTATGGAAGCATATTTTAAAATCAAGTGAACTAATAAGATAATAATCGAGGAAGTTCTCCGCAGAATTGCTATAGGAGGACAGAGACTGTTTTATGTCTAGCAAATAACTAAGGACGTTCAATGGTCCAGCCAACGAAGGAAATTTAGCCGAAAATTCATGTAGCTACAAATTTTTGTAAGTGGAGTGTAATGAACAACATACTAAAAATCCTGGCAGGTGGGGTGCGAGTGTGGGGCTGGTAGTAGGGGGCGACCTACTTTTCTTCACCCTTCTAAGCTCCATCACTTCTTTCCACCTTGATATAATTTATCCCTTAATACGGGTCTCCTACATTTAGACGTGGTACACACCTTTAATATTTGTTCTTAACTCACTTCACTTATCAATAAATATAAACTTTGTACCGTTAAAACACCACTTTCAGTAATTTGCTACTCATGACCTTCCTCTTTCTTCGGTTTACCTTCAATCCATTTTCTGTACTCACTGGACTGTTGATTCTATTCGACACGTCCTACAATTATTTCTCTCTTTAACTGAGGATAGCAATGTCATCAGCGAAACTTTTCATTGATATTCCGATCCACTGTCGTCGCCGATACAACGACCAATGCAAGATTTGAGATAAAAATACAGTCTTTGTCAGGGGGATATTATTTTAAAATTTCAATGACGCGTTTCACCTGCAGTAGGCAACCTCAGAGTATCTACAATGCAAAATTTAAAAAAAAAATGAGGTGTATGGAAACGTCTTAATCCCATATTCTGTAGGAAAGTACTAAACGGGTAAAGCTTTCATGTAAACTTACAAAAACTGGTCACGGCGCACATCGTCCATGAAAAAGATTACACGAAGCGAGTAAATCAGCAAAATACGATTAACATAATTAAAAGTTTAACATTTCCAATGCCTGTCAAGTGGGTTCCTGAAAAGAACCAGAACGATGAAAAATTGCAACGAAAAAGTTGTTAAGGTTTCATAAATTGGAATTAATAGCATTTGAACAGGGTGGTTAAGGAGCCGGTAAAAATAAATACCGAAAAATCCTTTAATCATCCTACTCATTGCCGTGTGTGAAGGGTGTAGCACAGTTAAGGACAGACGCACAGTAGAACTTCATGGACCGGGATCACAAGAGCGGGCCAGCTGACAAATGTAGAATGAGAAAAAGTACGCTAATCAGGCCTTGAGTGCATTGTAGATAATCTGAAGACGCCTCCCACAGGCGAAACACGTCACTGAAATTTGAGAATGCAACCCTCCGCAAGGCGAAAGACAACATCACTGTCTTATTGCCCTTTGTAAAAAATGGCTCTGAGCACTATGGGACTTAACTTCTGAGGTCATCAGTCCCCTAGAACTTAGAACTACTTAAACCTAACTAACCTAAGGACATCACACACATCCATGTCCGAGGCAGACTGTAGCGCCTAGAACCGCTCGGCCACTACGGCCGGCGTCAGCTAACAAATCATCAATTTATCATTCATCTGTTCGTTGTTCTTGGCAGCAGTTTCGATGCAAAATATACTGCTGACCATTAAAATCTCAGCACAATATAGTCGGCATACAACAAACGTCAAATTAACATAACATGTTATGTTTAGATAAGCAAATATTTCAGCACAAACACAGCGTAGAAAGGATAACGCCATATACATTCCGTATATAAAGAAAGATTGAGCAGAGGGTTCCTAATTCAGAAAGTGCTGTTTCATTAACTTCGATTCTTTTTAACAAAGCTCATAAGGAGATGCCTGAAGCGCAGTGCATTAAATGTTGTCAGGAGCGCGAATGGAAAGGCTCTTCAGAAGTGTTTGCTTAATCCGTGAGAGACGAACATATATCTCAGTTCAGGTTCAGACAGTCGCAAACAGACGGTGGTTTAAGGTGTGCCTCATAAACATAAGATCTAACGCTGCCTGTGCTGTAATGGGAAAGGGCTACCGATGTCCAAACCAAATAGCAATCATTTATAACTTAAATAAGGCCAATAACTATAAAATAAATCTCGGACAAACTCCATTTGTTTGTGGAGAATGCCACAGAATTTTTCAAAATTATTGTAGCACTCTTGTTGAAAACAATGAAGGCGGCGAGAACCATAGGGGCCAAAGGCACTCATTATCGATTATGAAACTTCCTGGCAGATTAAAAATGTGTGCCGGACCGAGACTCGAACTCGGGAACTTTGCCTTTCGCGGGCAAGTGCTTGGGTAGCTCAGTTGATAGAGCACTTGCCCGCGAAAGGCAAAGGTCCCGAGTTCGAGTCTCGGTCCGGCACACATTTTTAATCTGCCAGGAAGATTCATATCAGCGCACACTCCGCTGCAGAGTGAAAATCTCATTCTGGCAACATCCCCCAGGCTGTGGCTAAGCCATGTCTCCGCAATATCCTTTCTTTCAGGAGTGCTAGTTCTGCAAGGTTCACAGGAGAGCTTCAGTAAAGTTTGGAAGGAAGGAGACGAGGTACAGGCAGAAGTAAAGCTGTGAGGAGGGGGCGTGAGTCGTGCTTGGGTAGCTCAGAAGGTAGAGCACTTGCCCGTGAAAGGCAAAGGTCCCGAGTTCGAGTCTCGGACTGGCACACAGTTTTAATCTGCCAGGAAGTTTCGTATCAGCGCACACTCCGCTGCAGAGTGAAAATCTCATTCTGGAATCGATTATGAAATTCTTTTAGCTTGTGTGCATGCTCCTGAGAAGCGTTGATTTTATGGTGTACCAGCTGTACCTATATCTGTAGGCTCACACTGCTTATATGAACATTCATGAAAAGCCGTCTCGCCGATTTCTATGATATACATTTCCATGTTGGCCCAAAGCACAAAAAACTTTGTAGCTCTGCGCTGCTCAGTTGTTACCTAGGATCGACAACATAATTCAGTATCTGCATAAATTGCGTAGTAATAACCTTTCGTAACCGGAGGTATATCGGCAGTTTTATCTGAACGTGCTTAATGAAAATGATAATAACGAGGACCCTGAAGTGTTGGAATAGGTCGTAATTGTATGTGTGGTGCACTTAGTACCGGTTCTTTATCTTCTGATTCTATTTTCTCATTAATTACGAACTTTACAACTGTCAAAGGACACTATGCCGCAAGCCTATGCAGAAATTTTGTAAATATGTATAAGAATATATATAAGAATAAATACTGATTAATATATATAGCCTAAATTGGTTATATTTGTTTTCCACAGGCGATATATGATGTTGAGATTTAGTTAAAAAAACAAGTCAGATCTATGAAACTGGGGTTTTTTACGAATCTGATTTTCAGGAGCATCTATTTTTCTCGAAACCTTGGGTCTCTGCTTTGGGCTCTTATGGTCTCAGTGCCTCAGTTGTCTCTACTAATGTCAAACGGTCATTCCCGAACGTACGCGAAATTGAAATAAACTGTTATTCTAAGTTTGTAGTGGAAGCGACTTTAAGACAAGGTAACAGTACTCACCGAGACGTGATCCTTCTGATATATACATCAAAGGTAGAGCTTTGTACGACAGAAGGGACTAACACAGTGAGTAACGTCAAGTGAATAAACCATTATTAAAAGGGCATCAGTGGCAGACCGTCATATGTTACAATTGATTGTTATTTGGAAAATCATGCGGTTATATGACAAATGTTGCCGTTAGAGATAATTGAAGAAGACTTCAGAACCCAAGATCGCTAAAAAAGCATTTTATTGGATTAGCGGTTTCGACCGAGCTACGCTGTCATCACCGTATCCTACGCCGACGAAGACAACATAGATCTGTCGAAATCGGTCATCCAACAAAATGGCTTTTTAGCGATCTAGAATCGTGAGGTCTTCTTCAGTTAGCATACATTGCAGATCGCGCTCTGACTGACCAGTGAAATTTTGCGGGGACTAGAGGAAGATGCGGTGGCGATTAAGTGCTTTCATCACTCGTAGAATAGATTGCCTGCTGTCCTAGGAACAGTCAGCTATTGGTTTCCATACATAGCCAGGCTATCGAACGTAAAACTGTTGAAGCCGATCGGTAAGTGGCAAGAAACTTTGGTAGCTGATTAAGGACGAGCAGAGAGATAATTTCTTAACTGCGCCTCTTCCTGTGTCACTAATTCACCGGGCACATCTACTATCTGCCTTCTGGTGAGTGCGGAAGAGTTTTCATGCAGCAGGTCTTATGAGACGGAAGCTTCTAGTGTAGTCTGTATTGTTGATTTTTTCCGATAAAGATCAGCAGAGTTCTGCATCACCAGGAGATCGTAGGAAGCCCTTCATGCAGCCTGTCGACAAGTTCCATCAGCCACGCCTAGTACACATCGCATTCTCAATTATCATCGACATCAGTGGCTAATCTATCCTCACGACCAAACACAGTTCCCCTCGAGTCGATCAGCAAGGTGATGAGATGTGGGAGAGACACCTGTGAGCGGCAATCGTGGTCGTATTCTACTTTTCAGCAAACGGTACCTCATTCGTGGTTCAGTCGCCATGCGACCACAAATGTACAGCCGACAGTAGTGACGATCCAGTCGTGAGCTATGTGCTTCTTTCGCAGGAAACTTGGCTGAGAATACGTGCACCTTCCATGGAGCAATGTCATGGACAGTGATAGGCAGCGGACAGCCTCCAACACCGAAAGCGTCGGTACTTCTTCGCCAGCACCATTCAGTTTCATTTTCTTGCACGAACTGCATTAGTTGACATCCGCGTTCCAAGTCTGCAGCGTTTATTGCACAAACCATGTCCCAGCCAGTTAAGTATAGTTGTGGTCTTAACACTTTTGTGACCAGCACATAATTCCAAATCCACGCACAGCGTGATTCTTATCTTAGAACATAGGTTACAAAAAGGCAAACGTACGTTTATACAATTTGTAGATTTCTAGAAGGCTTTTAACAGTGTTGTAAAACAGTGTTTGAACTTCTAAAGGTAGTAGGGATAAAATACAGTGGCCGAAAGCTTATTTACGATTTGTTCAGGAAGCAGATTGCATCTGTAAGTGTCGGAAGAAGACGTGATTGACAAGGATGGGAGAAAGGCTTGTAGGCTGCGACCGATGTTATTCAATCTGTACAATGAACAGGCTTTAATGGAACCAAAGAAGAAATGAGGAGAGGGAATTAAAGTTCAGGGCGAAATTACAAGTTTGAGGTTCACCTACGACATTGTAATTCTATCAGTTGAAGCAAAGGTCTTGCAAGAATAGCTTAAGAAATGCGCAGCGTCCTGAAAAGAGGTCATAGGGTAAACGTAAAAGAATTAAAACAAGGGTAATGGTAAGTAGTCGATTAAATCAGGCAGTAGTGAAGGAGTCAGATTAAAATACGAGACACTAAAAGTAGTGAATCAGTTTTGCTATTTGGGGAGCAAAATAACTGATGACAGCTGAAACAGAGAGTACATGAAATGCAGATTGGCTAGGGAACGAAACGCATTAATTAAACGTAGGAATTTTTAACATGTTATATAAATTCAGGTGTGGTTAGTCTTTCCTGAAGGTATTTTTCTAGATTGTAACCTTGTACGGAAGTGAAACGTAGACGATAAACAGTCCAGACATGAGGAGAATAGAAACTTTTGAAAAGTTGTGCTAGATGGTTCAAATGGTTCAAATGGCTCTGAGCACTATGGGACTTAACATCTGAGGCCGTCAGTCCCCTAGAACTTAGAACTTCTTAAACCTAACTAACATAAGGACATCACACACATCCATGCCCGAGGCAGGATTCGAACCTGCGACCGTAGCGGTCGCGCGGTTCCCGACTGAAGCACCTAGAACCGCTCGGCCACACCAGCCGGCTGTTGTGCTAGAGAAGTATACTGAAGATTGTATTGTGTTGTATTGTATGTTAACCGGGGACCTAGAAACGACGGAGATGGCTCCGTCCCGCCGCAGCCGCAGTGGTCCACAGCCCTACGACGACTACCGCAGTCCACTTCACCCCCCGCGCTGCCCCGCACCGAACCTAGGGTTATTGTGCGGTTCGGCCCCCGGTGGACACCCCAGGGAACGTCTCACACCAGACGAGTGTAACCCCTATGTTTGGGTGGTAGAGTAGTGGTGGTGCACGCGTACGTGGAGAACTTGTTTGCGCAGCAATTGCTGACACAGTGTAGCTGAGGTGGAATGAGGGGAACCAGACCGCATTCGCCGAGGCAGATGGATAACCGCCTACAAACCATCCACAGACTGGCCGGTTCACCGGACCTCGACACAAATCCGCCGCGCGGCTTCGTGCCGGGGACCAGGCGCTCCTTCCCGCCCGGAAAGCGGTGCGTTAGACCGCACGGTATACTGAGGATTAGATGGATAGATCAAATAACTAATGTGGAGGTACTTAATCGAACTGAGGAAAAAAGTAATTTATAGAACAACTTGACTCAAAGATGGAATCAGATGGTAGAAAACATCCAGATGCATCAAAGAAGTGTAATGGATGCAAGTGTGTTCGTGTATTAATTGTAGAGAGGGACCAATGGATGAATATAGTAAGTAGGTTCAAATGGATGCAGATTGCCGGCTGGGGTGGCCGAGCGGTTCTAGGCGCTACAGTATGGAACCGCGCGATCGCTGAGGTCGCAGGTTCGAATTCTGCCTCGGACATGGATTTGTGTGATGTCCTTAGGTTAGTTAGGTTTAAGTAGTTCTAAGTTCTGGGGGACTGATGACCTCAGCAGTTAAGTCCCATAGTGCTCAGAGCCATTTGAACCATTTGGATGCAGATTACAGTAGTTATCTGGAGATGAATGGCTGGTAGAGGATGCAGCAGCGCGGACAGTTGCGTCAGAGGGTCTTCTGACTGAAGACCACAGCAACGACCAGGTGTACAACAATGTGCATGTCTGACCTCTCGATGAAAGAGATGATGGTCGTTACCACCATGAACTTCCCCCATGAACCATGGACCTTGCCGTTGGTGGGGAGGCTTGCGTGCATCAGCGATACAGATGGCCGTACCGTAGGTGCAACCACAACGGAGGGGTATCTGTTGAGAGGCCAGACAAACATGTGGTTCCTGAAGAGGGCCAGCAGCCTTTTCAGTAGTTGCAGGGGCAACAGTCTGGATGATTGACTGATCTGGCCTTGTAACATTAACCAAAACGGCCTTGCTGTGCAGGTACTGCGAACGGCTGAAAGCAAGGGGAAACTACAGCCGTAATTTTTCCCGAAGACATGCAGCTTTACTGTATGATTAAATGATGATGGCGTCATCTTGGGTAAAATATTCCGGAGGTAAAATAGTCCCCCATTCGGATCTCCGGGCGGGGACTACTCAAGAGGACGTCGTTATCAGGAGAAAGAAAACTGGCATTTTACGGATCGGAGCGTGAAATGTCAGATCCCTTAATCTCAAAAACGAGATAGACAGGAAATGCAAAATGGCTAAGCAGGGATGGCTAGAGGAAAAATGTAAAGATGTAGAGGCTTGTCTCACTAGGGGTAAGATAGATACTGCCTACAGGAAAATTAAAGAGACCTTTGGAGAGAAGAGAACCACTTGTATGAATATCAAGAGCTCAGATGGCAACCCAGTTCTAAACAAAGAAGGGAAGGCAGAAAGGTGGAAGGAGTATATAGGGGGTTTATACAAGGGCGATGTACTTGAGGACAATATTATGGAAATGGAAGAGGATGTAGATGAAGATGAAATGGGAGATAAGATACTGCTTGAAGAGTTTGACAGAGCACTGAAAGACCTGGGTCGAAACAAGGCCCCGGGAGCAGACAACATTCCATTAGAACTACTGATGGCCTTGGGAGAGCCAGTCATGACAAAACTCTACCATCTGGTGAGCAAGATGCATGAGACAGGCGAAATACCCACAGACTTCAAGAAGAATATAATAATCCCGATCCCAAAGAAAGCAGGTGTTGACAGATGTGAAAATTACCGAACTATCAGTTTAATAAGTCACAGCTGCAAAATACTAACGCGAATTCTTTACAGACAAATGGAAAAACTGGTAGAAGCCGACCTCGGGGAAGATCAGTTTGGATTCCGTAGAAATGTTGGAACACGTGAGGCAATACTAACCTTACGACTTATCTTAGAAGAAAGATTAAGGAAAGGCAAACTTACATTTCTAGCATTTGTAGACTTAGAGAAAGCTTTTGACAACGTTAACTGGAATACTCTCTTTCAAATTATGTAGGTGGCAGGGGTAAAATACAGGGAGCGAAAGGCTATTTACAATTTGTATAGAAACCAGATGGCAGTTATAAGAGTCGAGGGGCATGAAAGGGAAGCAGTGGTTGGGAAATGAGTGAGACAGAGTTGTAGCCTCTCCCCGATGTTATTCAATCTGTATATTGAGCAAGCAGTAAAGGAAACAGAAGAAAAATTCGGAGTAGGTATTAAAATTCATGGAGAAGAAGTAAAAACTTTGAGGTTCGCCGATGACATTGTAATTCTGTCAGAGACAGCAAAGGACTTGGAAGAGCAGTTGAACGGAATGGACAGTGTCTTGAAAGGAGGATATAAGATGAACATCAACAAAAGCAAAACGAGGATAATGGAATGTAGTCAAATTAAATCGGGTGATGCTGAGGGGATTAGATTAGGAAATGAAACACTTAAAGTAGTAAAGGAGTTTTGCTATTTAGGGAGTAAAATAACTGATGATGGTCGAAGTAGAGAGGATATAAAATGTAGACTGGCAATGGCAAGGAAATCGTTTCTGAAGAAGAGAAATTTGTTAACATCGAGTATAGATTTAAGTGTCAGGAAGTCGTTTCTGAAAGTATTTGTATGTAGGATTGGGGAGAAGAGAAGTTTGTGGCACAACTTGACTAGAAGAAGGGATCGGTTGGTAGGACATGTTTTGAGGCATCAAGGGATCACAAATTTAGCACTGGAGGGCAGCGTGGAGGGTAAAAATCGTAGAGAGAGACCAAGAGATCAATACACTAAGCAGATTCAGAAGGATGTAGGTTGCAGTAGGTACTGGGAGATGAAGAAGCTTGCACAGGATAGAGTAGCATGGAGAGCTGCATCAAACCAGTCTCAGGTCTGAAGATCACAACAACAACACCACCATGAAAACATAGGTTTGGATTCGTTTCACTGCATTTGCCTTGACAGAAGTCATTTACATCTCAAGTCGGTCTACACTGGACAGGCATAAACAAAGGCTTGTTGTACATCTATTGCAATAGCTGTGGGAAAAGAACTATATCATTACTAGGAGAGCTGACAATTGGAATGTTTGACCATCTAGACAGACTGTGCGTTGTTCTAGATGAAGCTAGAGATGGGGTAGTACTTCCACACGTGTCCGACTGCTAGCCGTGTGTTTGGTGACCTTTGCCGTCACAGTGGACGCCCAAGACGTCTGTGTGGTCTGCCCTCAACGTCCGAAATAGACGCTATTCTGGGATGCACAGCGGTCACTGCCAGTGACGCAACGAGCGCGGCGTGCCGTGGGAGTCGCGAAATGACAGCTGGGCCGCGAGAGGAATGTGTCTGCTGCGAGGGCAACTCCGCTGCAGACGGAGTTCATAGCTCAGCTGCCAGAGTCAAGAGCGCTGCACATTCAAGGGGTGGAAAAAACACGGAAACGAAACAGACGCAACAGATTAATATGCCTAATGCGGTGTAGGAAAACCGTTGACATTCAAAACAGCTTCCAGTCGTCTTAGAATGCATAAATACTGGTCGTATGTGGTTTTCGTAGGAATCTGATACCATTCTCCCTACAGAGAAGTTGCAAGCTTAAGTAACGATGACGGAGGTGGACAGCGCTCGCATATCCTTCTCTCCAAATTGGAACTCATATAAAACTCAGCAATACTTGTATCTTAATTTGGTTACTATCTTGGACAGGAAAGATGCCGTAGTTCATCCTCGTGCTCATAAAAACAGTCGTGGCTGAAGTGAGCTGTGTGAACAGGGGTCTCTATCGTATTGGAGTATAGCATCATCATTCGCGAACCAACATTGTAACATGAGGTAGGCCTGAAGGGGCAAAGCGATCACACAATTGTTGGCAGTAGTGCAGTCTGGCAGAGTAACCATGAAGCCCGTGGAATAACACGATATAGGTGCCCAAATACCGAACACCCCTCTCATGTTTCATCCTTGGGACGCAAACTCGACCAGAAGTTGGACACAGTGCCTCGATAAAGATCAGATGAAATGAAGAGGACAACACGAAACACACGGTCCCCGAGCGATTTCTGAGCCGGCTGGGAAGCGAACGAACAATCCTGCGATCTGCAGGCAGCGACGGTAAACGCGTGCTTTGGTAGTTTTAATTTTATTTATTTGTGTAAAAGAGACCCTTCACCTGTCCTTCAACGAATATCACCTTCTTCGTCCTAGATTCTATGCCGTTTGGCGTGTCAAATATCTCGTAAATTGGTAGGATGTCTCTTTTTGCTTCTTTAAAATAATTTTTTTCCTCCTGCAAAAGGAATTTCCTTCTCTCTTCTGCCACCACTAGACCAGGGCCTGTAGGCCCTGTACAAGGTGTCGCTTCTAAGAGCCGTCGGACACATTTTCTCCGGTGTTCCGCCAGATATTGGTAACTTGATTTTTGTTCCGAGTATATGAAATCATCCGAAAAAAATACTGCTTTTAATATATTTCACGCGTCGCTCATTGTCAACGGAAAACATGCGTTTGTTTCCTCTTACCAAAAAAATTACTTTCAAAACGGAGTTTTACGTGCCATTTCGATAGAGCGGCCCCAAATTAATGTAGTGCGATATTCGTTTCATTGACATGTATTAACAAGGCAGCAAAATACGGAGAATTGCCAGTACTCCAGCAGCGACTGAGTAGCGCTACTCCATATGACACTCGGTGCAGGGCAGCACACGAGAGGGGGCAAGTCGAGCAAGGACTTCTGCTGGAGTACCAGTTATTCATCGTGCTTTACACCCCCTGTTAATAAATACCGATAAAAAGGTAAACTCCTTTTTCTTTTTTTTTTTTTTTTTTTTTTACCTGAGAGCCTGCGGCCCACCGAACGTTGGCTGGGGTGAGGAAGCACACTTCTGACGTTTGAGCCAAGTACAGCTATTGACATGGTGCACACGTACCGTTTATTTTACATTTTATGCGAGTCTTTTGCTCTTTTGGGCGTTCTGTATTAACGTTGGACCATGCCTCTCTTGGCAGTTTGTCGTTTTAGTGTGTTTCGAAGAAGGCCGAAATCTAGGTCAACATCCGGTTTCAATTTGCAATCGAGGTAGATTCTTTATAACCATTAAAGTATCATACTAATCTACTTTGAGACCGCTTAACGAATGGGCCCGTAAATTCCACGTTAAAAATAACTTCGTTTGTAACGGAAAGCAAACCATCATTTTCTGTTGAAAGTGAGCGTTACGTGAAAGACCTGGTGAGCAGTTTTGTCTGGGATGACTTCAGTTACACATTACCAAAACGAAATTGCTTACATCAGCCGAAACATCAGAGAAAATGCACCTGACGACTCTTAGGAGAGACGCCCAGTGTAAGGAGCCGGACTGTGATGCACCAGCTCGTCGTCAGAAGATCGAAAGAGAGCATAGCCTTTTCGCAAGATTGTGCTCCGATTTGATGTGGCAAGAACCCCGTAAGCAACAAAAGACATTTTGGATCACTAATAGGGCAGTGTAAAGGAGATTATTCACGAAGTGCTTGCTATTTAGTAGTCTGCAAGTACTTGCCACTAAGACCCCGAGCCCCAATACCTCTGGTCTGCTTTGTGTCGAACATCAAATATCATTAAGGAACAGTAAACAATGTAGGCGTGGCAGGGTGCCCTAGGCGAAAGTAGTCCGTGTAATTAGCAGAATTTCAGCGAGAATGGTCATCGGGCCTGTGAGAGGCTGAATCGGGCTCCTGGACAGCTGCCCACTTTGTTGAGCCTGAGGTATCAGTCGCGTTCCAGTGTTCGTGTCGGTGGTCCAAAGAGTGTATAGGTCCGTCGTCCACATTATGGACAAGTACATATTCACTCTTCATCCGCCGTATACGGGTATACATCGTTATTCGCGTGGCCTCTGCAGTGCTAATTATTTATTATTTATTTGTATATTTAACCTGATTGATTCGGATCATCAATCCCTCCATTACATCGTACCAGGGTTTTACACCTACAGAATATATTACATTCTAGTTACCTAAGAAAATAACAGTTTTAGTATTAGAATGATTTGAGCGTTTGCACTGGCGAGGTGTCTAAATTATACTGATTATTAACTAACAAAGGTAATACAACAACGATTGTGGCAGATAAAAGAAGAATTTATAGATCTACAAAATAGAGGTTTTCTGACATAGCGGCTTCTGGGAAAAGGAAACTTAAGGAGCCTAGGTCGGCTAAGAATACGGGCAAATGAGGAAGATCAGGTTGGAAAGGGGGACGTACAACTAGCGAATGCGTGCAGTGACAACGGTAATCCGGTTGTTGTTTTAGTAGAGAACTGCCTTCTGAAGCTGGCGACGTTACTCAGTTCGCTAATATAATGAGGGAGGTTGTTCCAGAGTGATAAACGCCGCAGCCAGAGTGTGGGCTGGGACAGTCGCAAACCGTATTCTGGTGGAGGGTCTGTCGTACTTCCGTCACTATCCAGACGTCATAACTGTGCGTATCACCTCCAACGGTATAAAGAAAGACGCAAGTGGAATTGAAAATGGCAACACGTGCTGGTTAGATTTCATTTTATTAATTTACTTTGTTTCAGTCATCAATTTTCTAACTGGTTTGATGCAGCCCGCCACGAATTCCTCTTCTGTGCCAGCCTCTTCACCTGAGACTAGCAATTGCACCCTCAATTATTAGTTGGATGTATTTCAATCTCTGTGTTCCTCTACATTTTTTGTACTCTACAACTCCATCGAGTACCATGGACGTACATGCGTTCTCTCATACTGTCCCTCCTTCTTGTCAGCGTTTCCCACATGTTCCTTTTGTCGACGATTCTGCAGAGAACCTCTTTTCCTCGCTTTATCAGTCCACCTGATTTTCGACGTTCTTCTGTAGTACCACATCTCAAATGCTTCGACTTTCTTCTGTTCCTACTTTCCCACAGTCCATCATTCACTGTCATACAACTCTCATACCATTTTGTGCTCCGAACGAACGTCCTCAGAAATGTCTTCCTCAAATTGAGGTCTATGTTTGATACTAGTAGAGTTCTCTTGGTCAGTAGTGCCATTGTCGCTATTGCTAGTCCGCTTTTTATGTTATCCTTGCTTCTTCCGTCATGGGTTGTTTTGCTTCCAAGTTAGCGGGTCTCCTTCATCTACTTCGTGATCACCAATTTCGATGTTAAATTTCTCGCTGTTCTCGTTTCTAGTACTCTCATTACTTTCGTCGTTACTCTCAGTACATACGGTAGTTTATTCATTAGACAGCTCAATCCGTTCAACAGGTCGTGTAATTCTTCTGCATCTTTACCGAGGATAGTAACGTCATCAGCTAATAGTATCATTGACATCCTTTCACTTTGAGTTTTAATGCTACTCTCGAACATTTCTTTTGTTTTCGTTGTTGTTTCTTTGATGTACTCATTGACCGGTGGAGGCCTTACACCCTTTTTAATCCGAGCACTTCGTTCTTGGTATTCGAGTTCTATTCTTCCCTTTTGCTTCTTGTACTTATCGTATATTATCCGTCTTTCCCTACAGCCTAATCCTATGTTTCTCAGAATTTCGAACATCCTGCACCATTTTACATTGCCTGACGTTTCTTCCAGGTCGACAAATCCTATGAATGCGTCTTGATTTTTCTTCAGTCTTGCTTGCCGACCGCGGTGATCTCGCGGTTCTAGGCGCTCAGTCCGGAACCGCGCGACTGCTACGGTCGCAGGTTCGAATCCTGCCTCGGGCATGGTTGTGAGTGATGTCCTTAGGTTAGCTAGGTATAAGTAGTTCTAAGTTCTAGGGGACTGATGACCACAGATGTTAAGTCCCATAGTGCTCAGAGCCATTTGAACCATTTTTTTTCAGTCTTGCTTCCACAACCAAGCGCAACGTCAGGACTGCCTCTCTGGTGCCTTTACCTTTGCTAAGTCAAACTGATCGACAGCTAACTGATCCGCAATTTTCTTTTACATTCTTTTGCATGTTATGCTGCTCAGCAACTTCGATGCTTAAGCTGACTGTGCCGGCCGTTGTGACCGAGCGGTTCTAGCCGCTTCAGTCCGTAACCGCGCTGCTGCTACTGTCGCAGGTTCGAATCCTGCCTCAGGTATAGATGTGTGTGATGTCCTTAGGTTAGTTAGGGTTAAGTAGTTTTAAGTCTAGGGCACTGATGACCTCAGATGTTAAGTCCCATGGTGATTAGAGCCATTTGAAATTGTGCGAGAGTTCTCGCTCTTACCTCGTCTTGTGATCTTCGGAACTGCGCGGATGATATTTTCCCAAAGGACTGATGGTAAACCGCCAGTGTTTATTTATTTATCGTTCCACCTCAGACACACCGCGCTACCTAGTTGAATTACTCCTAAAGCGCGTAAGCTTAAAGTTTTGAAGAATATTTTTAGTATTTCTCTCACCGATAGTAGTCAAAAGTTTTTCTTGCCATGACATCCTTCACAGTCTACGCTACTCGTTGAAAAGGTCAAATTGATCCGAAACCTGATGATTTCTCTTCCTAAAGAACATTCGCCGATGCCAGTTCATCTTCAGTTTCATAATTATGCTGTTAATATATCTCGATCAGACAAAGTGTTTTTCTAAAGGAACTATGTTGTATTTTTACACTAATTGGGCGGAATATCCACAGAGTTTCCTTATTTCTTACTTATTGGTATATCTTCTAGTGAGGCGGGAAAAGTGGGACTATAAAAGTTTATACTTGAACATTTCATTTTTCATACATTGCCTTACAGTACATAAATAATGAATAGTTGAGTGTAGTAAAGTTCATACGCACTTTCAACAAGGAAGAATCAAAAACCAAAAATTGGTTTAAAATATCGGCAGACTTTATTGCTTAGATAGTTCAGTATTCGGGTGCTAGTCTTGATGAATACTTGCTGTCCATTCATCTGAAAATCGAAATAAAGAAATTCTTGTCGGTTGACGCACTATGACGTACGGGAAAGTCTTGGAAGACGAATCAGTCTTGGAGCATGGGGGTAACGCCGTTAGACCTGACGTAACATATACAGGGTGATATTTTCCATCATATGCAAACTCTAGGGATTGATCGATGAGAGGATACGGAACGGAAAAAGGTCTAACGAGCTTCTGTGCGGAAATGCATGGTTTTTCATGTTAGAGAACATTTATTTAGTCATACATTGTTAAAGAGACTGCGGTCTAATACGTGCTACACCATGCAGCCACAGTTATTGCGCGTGTTCAAAATGATTTCCATATGCCTCAACGCATGCGTGTACGCGGCGTATCATTTTATGTTACGTTCGCATTGACCAGGCTGCATCCGAACAGTGGTAAAGGAGCATGAATACGCTGCTCCAGTACCTCCACATCTGGAATGGGCTCTGCATGCACGATACTTTTGAGATGGCCCCATAACCAGAAATAGCACGGGTAGAGATCATGACAACGAGCAGGCCATGCAACTCGACCCCCTCGTCCGATCTATCGACCAGGGAAGACGCGATTGAGATGCACCCGGACGTTGACGACGAAGTGGGCTGGAGCACCATCATGTTGCAGCCACGTAACCCTACGAATCATCTGTGCCACTTCCTCCGGCAGGGAATGTAAAGTCAAATGGTTCAAATGGCTCTGAGCACTATGGGACTCAACTGCTGAGGTCATTAGTCCCCTAGAACTTAGAACTAGTTAAACCTAACTAACCTAACGACGTCACACACATCCATGCCCGAGGCAGGATTCGAACCTGCGACCGTAGCGGTCTCGCGGTTCCAGACTGCAGCGCCAGAACCGCGCGGCCACTTCGGCCGGCGAATGTAAAGTCACCCGCAAGAAATGCCGATAGTTTCGGCCTGTTACGAGACACGGAAGTAAGACTTGTCCCAATATACGGTCACCAGTTATCCCGGCCCACACATTTCGACTGCAGCGATGCTGATGACTCACAGTCAGCATACCGTGGGGGTTCTTATGAAAGCTGAATATACCATTCCGCGTAAAGATGTCCTCATCTGTGAACAGGATGGACGACACAAATCCCGGAATCATGGTTGCCTGGTGAAGAAACTAGTGCCAACACTGTTGCCAATGTGGAAAGTCTGTCGCTAGTAAGTCCTGCACACGCTGGAAGTGATAAGTGTAGTAACAATTGTCATGGAAAATGTCCCACACGGTCGTCTGGCTTACCCTGTACTTGTGGTCCAACTGCCTGGTACTGACATGGCGGTCGCCTTCCACACTGTTAATCACATTTTCCTCCAAATGTGGACTCCGAACATTTCGGGTACGTCCTTCATTATTTCTTGCTTCCGGAAACGACCCTGTCTCAGACAAACGGCGAAACACTGTCGCAAGCATTGATTGCTGTGAATGTTGTCCGTGGGAATAGGTCTCCTCATACAGCCTTTCTGACCGCCGCCCGTTCCCATTTCCACTTAAGTAAACAGCATGTCGGCAAGCCCCCAGTTCGAATACGGAAACATTGCGTACAACTCTGGGAGGAAGCAATGCATACTGTAATTGTGACTCCATGGCACAGTGCGTATTAGGGCGCAGTATTTGTAACACAGTATGATTGAATAAACGGTCTCTCTCATGGAAACCATGCATTTCCGGACATAAGTTCATTAGACCTTTATTATTCTCTATCCTCTCAGCGATCAATCCTTAGAGTTTTGCTAACAGGTATTTTGTTATTTTTATTGTTCCTGACGTGCTTAGAGCGAATCTAGAAACTCTTCTTCTTAAACCTATGAGCGACTGCCCATCAGATTTTAATCTTGTTTAGTTTGTGTTAGGTCTGTAATTATCTCGACTGCTATGTGAAGTTGACTTACAGCCATTCTCACTTTTCTCTGAGGCACAGTGCCATGTAAATATTTTTTCGTCTACATTTGAACTGAGAGGACAATTAATACAATAATCACGAGTACCCTTTTAAATGGACTTCAAAATGATTTTCAACTAATTTTTATGTTAAAATTCGGCATTTGCCAGAGCTGAAACGAGAACAACGCAAAAGTGTACATGAAGAAGAAGATTGTGTTGTTGTGATATTTAGAGTGAAGACTGGTTCGACGCAGCTCTTCACGTTACCCTGTCCTGTGAAAGCCCCTTCGTCTTTCAGTAACTGCAGCAATCTAAACTCTTTTCAGTCTGCTTACTGTATTCTTCTCTTGGTTTTCCTCCTCATCCGCCACTCTTCCTTCCAGTACTAAATTGGTGATTCTTTGGTGTCTCAGACTGCGTCCTATCAACCAATCCCTTCTCTCAGTCATATGCTTCAAATTTCTTTTTTCCCCAGTTCCGTTCGGTACCTCCTTATTAATTACATGACATACGCATGTAACCTTTGTATTCAGGTATTATTGACTCAGCCGGCCTAAGTGGCCGTGCGGTAAAAGGCGCTGCAGTCTGGAACCGCAAGACCGCTACGGTCGCAGGTTCGAATCCTGCCTCGGGCATGGATGTTTGTGATGTCCTTAGGTTAGTTAGGTTTAACTAGTTCTAAGTTCTAGGGGACTAATGACCTCAGCAGTCGAGTCCCATAGTGCTCAGAGCCATTTGACCCATTTTTTAGTATTGACTCAAAGAGAACGAAATACGTGAATGACTCCGTAGCGTCTCCTAATTAAAAGCACTCCGACTTCAGGCCAAAAGTGGACCATCGGGGCCGTTCGACCGCCGTGTCATCCTCAGATAAGGATGCGGATAGGAGGGGCATGTGGTTAGCACACCGCTGTCCCGGTCGTAATGATGGTTTTCTTTGACCGGAGTCTTGTAATTAAACATCTCACTTATTTTCCTACTAGGTACGGAAGGAAGAAGGAAGTGACGAGAGCAACAAGCACTGGGTTTAGTATCAATAGGGCGTCCGTGAAAGAACGGAATTCCGCAGGTGGATACACGTTGCACAACGCAGCACCACGCAGTCGGAAAGAGGGCTTACATTTGTGCATTTGAGGACTGATTGACAACAACAAGCTTTCGGTATCCAAAATGGAGAGTCAAAAATACATTTCTTGCGTTCAGCACCGGCTGTATGGTTTACTTTGACCCTGCGTGAAGGTTTCGCGTGACGCTTCAGAGCGAGACTTTAACGACCGAGTCTACTGCCGGCGAGATGGTAATGGCGTTATCCTGTTTTACACATCCAGTCCATCAGCCCGCTGCTCTTGGCTCACTATCGACCCCACATCTTCGAATCTCTACGGCAGGACGTGGGAAGTTCGCTTTACAGCAAACCGTCGTTTCCATCCCAGATCGTGTCGTGTTACAACTTGAGCTGCAGACTGAGATGCGAGGGTATGCTGAAGAGCTTCCAGATATTTTATGCGAATACTTTCAAAGCATTTGTAATAAAGCGCACTTTATAAACGTTCCGCGTATTTGTCCTTCATGTCAACATATTTATTTCTTACCAGAGTCACCCTGGCGACGAACTCGTTTCTCCCAACGAGTGCCCAGTTTGTTGATACCGTCACTGTAAAATAACTGACTTCGTTAACGGAGTCACAACCTCATCTCTGCTTGCATCGCTTCATCACTATCAAAGTGAAGCCCTCTAGTGTATTCTTTAACGTAGGTTGATTCTTACAAAGAAGAAGACAGCAACCAGCCACTATTAATACTGCTATTTATTCAAGTAAACAGCGCCGTAACCGGTTTCGAACTGACAAGTTCGTCTTCAGACGGCTGTTCACAAGATTCACAAGATGCACTTTACATAATCGTCAATTTTCGATTTTTATTCTCCCACTGTACCGAAATATTCTTGGTGTGTTGGTGCCCTACTGTAGAAAACCGTGTTAGAAGCGCCCTCTGTGAACATAACTAAACTCCAAACGATGTAATATAGAGTAAACAAATATGTGAGCTTAAGTGGTTGTAGTACTTACATCGATAATTCCGCGAAATTTTGTTGCGAAGTTGCAGGGTCGTATTTTTCAAATACTGCAAAGTATATTCTTCACTTATATGATTTGAATATCACCATATTGTGTAAAGCATCACACACACACACAACAAAAAGTATTTGCCACATGTGAAGTTGACACAAAGATTGCGGTTTCACAAATATAACAGTGCCAGAGATGTTCTCTCTCAGAGATATTACGACATATAGATTACTTTGATTTAACAGTATGAATGTTTATAAAGAATAAACGTAACATCAAGAACAATTAAAACACAGAGATAAACCTTACATTATGTGCATATAATATTACAGATGTAGTTGACATATGTAGTAACCATGTGCGAATGCAACTTACATGGTATTATGTTAATACTGTGCTATGTATAGGGAACAACATAGAGGTGAGATAAAATGAATAATATGACAGTAGCAATTATATTAACATTGTATGGCGCACTGAAATTTTGAATCAATTTTACAGTTGCAATACTGTGTGACTGAACACGCAGCTATGTTTTGCTGTAAAGCAGTGCCAAAGAAGTTCATATATTACAATACATACATTGCTTTGATTTGACAATGCAATTTTTTAAAAAGAATCATGGTAACGTTACAGGCATTTATATTACAAATAATAAACGTTACATTGTGTGTATACAATGTTCAGTAAGCATTAATTACAAATAAAGTCGATAAATGTAGTAACCGGTTTTTGTGAAAGCTACTGATATAGTATTGCGTAAATACTGTGCCATAAACAGACAACAACATAGAGATGAGATAAAATGAATAATGTGACAGTATAAACTATATTAATGTAGCATGGTTCACCAGTTTTTTTAAATATCAGTTTTACAATTGCAATAATGCGTGACTGAGCGGGCAGCCATATTATTATGTAATATTTTCTTTGGATTATTGATTGCATGTTGTTGTTAAAAGGAGCAGTGTGTACTTATGTTTTAAACTGGAAAATAGGTGAGTGAAATTATGTAGAAAGGTTGCGTTTGCTAGCTCTGTCTGTTCATTGAGGATTTGGTGTGGTGATTTGCTTTTGTGTGTATGTATTTCTGTCTATTCAAGCAGGTTCATGATGCTACCTTTCTCAGCATGGTGCAATATTTGGATGTAGTCTTCAACGTGTTTTACTCCATGTTTACTGAGAGTTATGTGAATTGCAAATGCAAATTTTGAAGGATTGTTCAAACGTATTCTTTAAGTTCTAGAAGCAGATGAATATCGGATGGGACCAAGTCTGAACTGTGTAGAGGATGATCGATGATAGTAACGTAAGGCGTGGGATTGTTGTAGATATTACAGCGCTTTAAAAACGGAAATGCATAGGTTAAAGTTAGATATAGTGGGAATTAGTGTGGCAGGAGGAACAAGATCACTGGTCAGGTGAACACAGGGTTATAAATACAAAATCAAATAGGGGTAATGCAGGAGTAGGTTTACTAATGAATAAAAAAAATAGGAGCGCGGGTAAGCTATTACGATCAGTTTAGTGAACGCATTAATGTAGCCAAGATTGACACGAAGCCTACACCTAGCATAGTAGTACAAGTTTATATGCCAACTAGGTCCACAGACGCCGAAGTGATTGAAGAAATGTATGATAAGATAGAAGAAATTATTCAGATAGTGAAGGGAGACGAAAATTTAATAGTCATGGGGGACTGGAATTCGATAATGGGAAAAGGAAGAGAAGGAAAAGTAGTAGGTGAATGTGGAATGGGGGTAAGGAATGAAAGGGGAAGCTGCCTAGAAGAATTCTGCACAGAGCATAACTTAATCATAGCTAACACCTGGTTTAAAAATCAAGAAAGGAGGTTGTGTACTTGGAAGTGAGGAGGGCTATGCGAGAGGCGTTCAACGAATTCGAAAGTAAAGTTCTGTGCACTGACTTAACAGAAAATCCTAAGAAATTTTGGTCTTATGTCAAAGAGGCAGGTGCAACAAAACAAAATGTCCAGGCAGTCTGTGACCAAAATGGTACTGAAACAGAGGATGACACACTAAAGGCCGAAATACTAAATATCTTTTTCCAAAGCTGTTTCACAGAGGAAGACTGCACTTTGGTTCCTTCTCTACATTGTCGCACAGATGACAAAATGGTAGATATCGAAATAGATGACAGAGGGATAGAAAAACAATTAAAATCGCTCAAAAGAGGAAAGGCCGCTGGACTTGATTGGATACCAGTTCGATCTTACACAGAGTACGGGAAGGAACTTGTCCCCCTTCTTACAGCGGTGTACCGTAGGTCTCTAGAAGGGCGTAGCGTTCCAAAGGATTGGAAAAGGGCACAGGTCATCCCCGTTTTCAAGAAGGGACGTCGAATAGATGTGCAGAACTATAGACCTATATCTCTAACGTCTATCAGTTGTAGAATTTTGGTACACGTATTATGCTCGAGGATAATGACTTTTCTCGAGACTAGAAATCTTCTCTGTAGGAATCAGCATGGGTTTCGAAAAGGACGATCGTGTGTAACCCAGCTCGCGCTATTCGTCCACGTGACTCAGAGGGTTCAGAGGTAGATGCCCTGTTTCTTGACTTCCGCAAGGCGTTTGATAGAGTTCCCCACAGGCGTTTAATGAAAAAAGTGAGAGCCTATGGACTATCAGACCAATTGTGTGATTGGATTGAAGAGTTCCTAGATAACAGAACGCAGCATGTCATTTTCAATGGAGAGAAGTCTTCCGAAGTAAGAGTGATTTCAGGTGTGCCGCAGGGAGTGTCGTAGGACCGTTGCTATTCACAATATATGTAAATGACCTTGTAGATAACATCAGAAGTTCACTAAGGCTATTTGCCGATGATGTTTTAGTATATCGAGACGTTGTAACAACGGAATATTGTACTGAAATGCAGGAGGATCTGCAACGAATTGACGCATGGTGCAGGGAATGCCAATTAAATCTCAGTGTAGACAAGTTTAATGTGCTGCGAATACGTGGAAAGAAAGATCCTTTATCATTTAGCTACAATATAGCAGGTCAGCAACTGGAAGCAGTTAATTCCATAAATTATCTGGGAGTAGGCATTAGGAGTGATTTAAAATGGAATGGCCATATAAAATTAATCGTCGGTAAAGCAGATGCCAGTCTGAGATTCATTCGAAGAATCCTAAGGAAATGCAGTCCGAAAACAAAAGAAGTAGGTTAAAGTACACTTTTTCGCCCACTACTTGAATACTGCTTACCGTTGAGAGGTCCGTACCAGATGGAGTTGATAGAAGAGATAGAGAAAGTCCAACGGAGAGCAGCGCGCTTCGTTACCGGATCATTAAGTAATCGCGAAAGCGTTACGGAGACGACAGATAAACTCTAGTGGAAGACTCTGCAAGAGAGACGCTCAGTAGCTCGGAACGGGCTTTTGTTAAAGATTCGAGAACATACCTTCATCGAGGAGTCAAGCAGTATATTGCTCCCTCCTACGTATATCTCGCGAAGAGACCACGAGGATAAGATCGGAGAGATTAGAGCCCACACAGAGGCTTACCGACAATCTTTCTACGAACAATACCAGACTGGAATAGAAGGGAGAATCGATAGAGGTACTCAAGGAACCCTCCGTCACACTTGCGCTTGCGGAGTATGGATATAGATGTAGATGTAGATGTAGAAGAGGCCTGGAGACACTGGAAGTTTTCAAATAGATTATATAATGGTAAGGCAGAGATTTAGGTACCAGGTTTTAAATTGTAAGAGATTTCCAGGAGCAGATGTGGACCCTGACCCCAATCTATTGGTCATGAGCTGTAGGCCAAAACTGAAGAAACAGCGAAAAGGGGAAATTTAAGGAGATGGAACCTGGATAAATTGAAAGGACCAGAGGTAGTAGAGAGTTTCAGAGAGAGCATTAGAGAACAATTGACAAATACTGGGGAAAGAAATACAGAAGAAGAAGAAGAATGGGTAGCTTTGACAGATGAAATAGTGAAGGCAGCAGAGGATCAAGAAGGTAAAAAGAAGAGGGCTGGTAGAAATTCTTGTGTAACAGAAGATTTATTGAATTTAATGATTAAAAGAGAAAATATAAAAATACAGTAAATGAAGCAGGCATAAAGGAATACAAACGTCTCAGAATTAAGATCGATAGGAAGTGCAAAATGGCTAAGCATGGATGGCTAGAGGACAAAGGTAAGGATGCAGAGGTGCTTATCACTAGGGGTAAGGTAGATATTGCCTACAGGAAAATTAAAGAGACCTTTGGAGAAAAGAGAACCACATATATGAATATCTAGAGCTCAGATGGAAGGCCAGTTCTAAGCATAGATGGGAAAGCAGAAATGTGGAAGGAGTGTATAGAGGGTCCATACAAGGGCGATGTACTTGATGGCAATATTATGGAAATGGAAGAGGTCGTAGATGAAGATGAAATGAGAGATATGAAACCGTGTGAAGAATTTGACAGAGCACTAACAGATCTAAGTCGAAACAGGGCCACATGAATAGACAACATTCCATTAGAACTGCTGATAGCCTTGGGAGAGCCAGCCCTGGGAAAACTCTACCATCTGGTGAGCAAGATGTATGAGACAGGCGAAATACCCTCAGACCTCAAGAAGAATATAATAATTCCTATCCCAAAGAAAGCAGGTGTTGACAGATGTGAAAATTACCGAACTATCAGTTTAATAAGCCACGGCTGCAAAATACTAACATGAATTCTTTACAGACGAAAGAAGCTGATCTCGGGGAAGATAAGTTTGAATTCCGTAGAAATTTTGGAACACGTGAGGCAATACTGACCCTACGACTCATCTTAGAAGATAGATTAAGCAAAGGCAAACATACGTTTCTAGTATTTGTAGACGTAGAGAAAGCTTTTGACAACGTTGACTGGAGTAGTCTCTTTCAAATTCTGAAGGTGGCAGGGGTAAAATACAGGGAACGAAAGGCTATTTACCACTTGTACAGAAACCAGATGGCAGTTATAAGAGTCGAGGGGCATGAAAGGGAAGCAGTGGTTGAGAAAGTAGTGAGTCAGGGTTGTAGCCTATCCATGATGTTATTCAATCCCTATATTGAGCAAGCAGTGAAGGAAACAAAAGAAAAATTTGGAGTTGGAATTAAAATTCATGGAAAAGAAATAAGAACTTTGAGGTTTGCCGATGACATCGTAATTCTGTCAGAGACAGCGAAGTATCTGGAAGAGCATTCGAACGGAATAGACAGTGTCTAAAAAGGAGGATATAAGATGAACATCAACAAAAGCAAAACGAGGATAATGGGACGTAGTCGAATTAAATCAGGTGACGCTGAAGGAATTAGAGCATGAAATGTGACACGTGACGCTGAAGGAATTAGAGCATGAAATGTGACACTTAAAGTAGTAGATGAGTTTTGCTATTAAGGGAGCAAAATTACTGATTATGGACGAAGTAGAGAGGATATAAAATGTAGACTAGAAATAGCAAGGAAATCGTTCTGAAGAAGAGAAGGTTGTGAACATCGAGTATGGGTTTAAGTGTCAGGAAGTCGTTTCTGATAGTATTTGTATGGAGTGTACCCATGTATGGAAGTGAAACGTGGACGATAAACAGTTTGGACAAGAAGAGAATAGAAGCTTTCGAAATGTGGCGCTTCAGAAGAATGCTGAAGATTAGATGGATAGATCACGTAACTAATGAGAAGGTACTGAATGGAACTGGGAGAGCTGCATCAAACCAGTCTTTGAACTGAAGACCACGATAACAACATCCAAAGTGGCCCTGATTGCGGCAAGATGTGATTCATGCAAGATGGAGCTCGACCCCATCGAAGTAGAAGAGTGTTTGAAGTCCTGGAGGAGCACTTTGGGGACTGCATTCTGGCTCTGGGGTACCGAGAGGCCACTGGCATGGTCGTCGATTGGCCGCCATATAATCCGGATATGAACACATCCGACTCTATTTTGTAGGGATGTATTAAAGACATGGTGTAAAACAATAACCCCAAAACCACTCCTGGGCTGAAAACAGCCATTCAGAAGGTCATCGACAACATCGATATCCGACACTTCAGCAGGTTATGCAGAATTTCGCTATTCGTCTGCGCCACATCATCGCCAATGATGGAAAGGATATTGAACATGTCCTAACCCAAATCCGAATATCTGTAATGATGTTTATACGTTGAATAAAGTGTGTGCACGCCATGGTTTGTAACTAATGTAGGTTTTTTTTCATGTAGTTCAGTATTGTCAACCCGTACTTTTTTCCTGGGCTAGGAAGAGAAAAGAAGTAACAAGAGCGGTAAGTACTGGGTCTTCTACCGTCTTTCAGGACAAAATAAGGACATATGAAAGGTGAAACCAATACCATGCAGTCCTACCAATTGAATATGAGCGTGTTGCAGACAAAAAAGTTGTCTTGTTCTTAGGCATGAGAATTTGGAAGTCATAGTATATCATATTTATCCACATACTACACTCACGCGGTATCTAGTTTATGCAAGCAACAAATGGGAGTATAAAAAGATTAAATTGAGGAATAAGATCTTAAATAACGTTTTCCACCAATCGAGCTAACTTGCTATGCCATGGGTGAGGTCATATATACGTATAGTGTGGCAGGGTTGGTGATGGATTGAGTGAATATCTCGGAGCACTAGAGCATAAGACTGAAACCCATTCGCAAAAACAAAGTTTCAATTTCAAGCCGAAAGCAGAAAAATGGAAGAATGTATTGTATGTGAAACACTGGGAATGAAAATGTTCGAACTAAGTGAATGTAGTATATTGTGATAGGAATGCGTTCCTTCAGCTGGAAGCTTGAAGTGCTGTCACTGCCAGGTGCCGCAACTTGAACGCAAACAAAACGCCGATCGAAGGCACGATAACTAACGAAACAATAGCACATAATTTTAACCGCCGCTGATTAAACCACAATGACAACGTGTCAGGTTGGCTTAATTTACGTAAGAGCACCACTTGTGACATGTTTATCTCCCGGCTACCTGCTAGTACGAAGAGCAGTGGAGGATTCGAGTTTTTGCGATTTCAGAGAAGTTGGATACAAGGTGCAGTATCAAGGGTATATGCGTGCCTGTTTAATTTGATAGAGTAGTGTCACCTTAAGGTTGCAATGAAACAACGTGGCAAAGTGGGCCTGTTTCATATTTTACACATTTACGAATTGGCTGGTGTGAATCTCAAAGGTACGAAATAAGTACTTTAATGAACCACAGTATATTAAGAGTACACAGTCCAGGTTGTAAGAGGGAAATAGATAAGTTCCTTTCTTTTCAAGCTTCGTTTGCACAACACTTCACCGACTGTTGCATTTAATTTCCCCTGAAAAACACGTAATCCCGTAGTAATATAACCAACACCAACCAATTAGTCTTAAAGGAAGTAGGCAGGTCATCTACAGAAGAAGAGACGTCGAGTATGTAATTAGGAACGACTTTGGAAACAAGTCCGAGACCATAGATGCGCCATTTAGCGATTTAAACTAGGCATGTTCGTTTATCATCGATATTTACAAAATAATGATTTTGAGAGTTCAAGTATCGATGTTTTAATGGCGATACGAATCTATCAGAAATATCGTAACATCGATGTTAAAGATAAAATCGTAATAACTTCCCTCCTTTGAATTATCGTGCGAATGTCGACTTGTCAGATATTGAGGTAACCGAAAGTGCAACAGAAACACAACTGCAACCGCTTAGTAGTGGAAATACATCTGGACCAGGTGAGATACCTGTAAGAGTCTACAAAGATTATGTGAAAGAACTTTCTTCCTTTCTAGCAGCGCTTAATCTTAGATTGTTGGAGCAACGATAGGTACCTAGCGATTCGAAAAAGCGCAAATCATTCCCGTTTTCATGAAGGGTCGTACGAGAGATGCATATAATTTTAGGCCCATATCGTTGACGTCAAACTGTTGTAGAATTATAGAACATGTTTTAAGCTAAAAAGTTATGACGTGTTTGGAAAACGCAAATCTCCTCTAAAAAAAATCAACATAGATCTTACAAAACTCAGCTCGCTCTGTATCTCCTTGAGATCCCGATCGCTGTAGATAACGGCGCTCAGGTTGATGACATGTTCCTTGACTTCAGGAGGGCATTTGACACCGACCCGCACTTCCGTCTGGAGAAAAAATACGAGCTCTTCGATCATCGTACGTGATCTGCCACTGGATTCAGGACTTCCTTGCAGACAGAACGGAACACGAAGCTCTTTACGGAACGAAGTCAACAGATGCAAAGGTAATTTCCGGAGTACCCCAAGTGTGATAGGACCGTTACTGTTTAAATGCATATAATTCATCCAACAGAGAGCGTCGGAAGATCTTGAAGACTGTTCACAGATGATGCGGTTGTCTATAAGACAGTAGCAACGCCGGAAGGCAACATAACTGGCGAAATGATCTGTAGTTTGCTCTTCACCGATCAGCAGCTAGATATATATTGGTTAGAGTTTTGTCATCTTCATCTTCTACGACCCACGTTTTTGGTTTGAAATACCTTGCTACTTTGTTTATTTCACTGAACCTGCACCTGATCTTACTGCAGATAACTTGCGGTAATGCGGAGCTGTGTGTAATCCTTCTATATTCAGTACGTTCCTCTCCTGAATGGTTTGTGTGGTTTCGCTAGAAGTTCAGCAACTTTTATTCTTCACTTATTTGGTTTTCTTGAGTATTTCGTCAGCTGTTTTAACTAATGTCTTTGTCAAAAGCTTCCATCTCGCTGCAGATGTCATATTACCTGGCTGATGGGTCGAATGTATTTCTTCGACTTGATTCCAAAAAATTTCAATTTCAGCCTTTTTCTCTCGTCTTCTTGCTTTTGAACATGGTCCTTTACATTTTGTCAGTTTCATCCTCTGTTCAAACCATAGAAGCCAACTGTCAGAACAGTATTTGGCACCTGGATACGGTCTCCGTCTTAAGGCAATTAAACAATAGTCAATCTGATTACGGTGAGTTCTTCCCAGTAAGGTCAAGTTGTCAAGCCTATGTGGATTGTGTTGAAAGCAGGTGTTGTGAATAACAAACCTATTTTCCTGACAGAACTGAGTCATTCGAACTCCATGACCATTTCTTTTGCGTCGACCATGACAGCGAAGTACTTCATTTGATGGGTCCCATTTCCCTACCTTAACATTAAAATCTTCTTGCACTATGCTAACTTGCGTACTGGGTATTAGCTCAAAGTATTTGGAAAGAGATTCTTAAACTTCTCCAAACTCTTCATCATTAGCTGTTAAAGTTGGTGTATATGTCAGTATAACATTTAACCTGCAAGCTCTAGTGTTGAATTTCACCAGTATTATTCAGTCCCTGACATGCATGTATTCAATCACTAGGGCGTCCCATACCGTGTGTCGTGTGTACTAACAAGGCAAGGCAGCACCATTAATAGAATCATCTGATCTCCCAGAACTGCATAAAATATTGCAATAAGATGTTTTGAAGTGAAGTGCCTTTCCAGTGAGCCTCTGCTCGCATCCCCCTCCTTCTCCCCCCACCCCACCCCCCACCCCCCACCCTCTGAGATCCGACTGGGGAACTGTTTATATATCCGGACTGGTTAACAGCAGGCAAATGCATTATGAGTTTTCTTGGGAACAGGACATTGGGATGGTTTCCCAGTGCTTTCTCCTGTCAGTTGGAAATATAAAGGATCAGTGATAAGATCGTGGTTCATCCTGAATAAGAGGGTGGGCGAGCAAAGAGCAAACTTAGGCGGGATCGCCAAATCCCTGAAATAGGTCTATCCTGCAGTGACACTATGAAGGAATTCCTATCCGCTGCTGGTGGACCTATCATCACAGATTAATTATTATCTGAAAGGTCGTTTTCTAGATCTTCAACTACACCCTTTAGAACTATGTACTCGTATCGTTGGCACTACTTATTGAAAGCTGGAAGAGATACTTAAATATCTCAGCTGTAAAACCACATCATCAACTTGGGGAAAACCGTACTCAAAAGCCAGTTTTCAAGAGGAATTTCCCTCAAAATTGCGACTTTTAAAGTCCACACAAAAACTGTGGGATATGTAATGCTAACTGTTGTTGTATTCATTGATTTACAGACGTATTATATGTATTTGTATATAGTTTCTTAGGCTGTTCTATAAATTCTTCATTAATTGTCGATGTTTTAGGGAGAATATTATCGGACGGTCCGCCCCGGTAGCTGAGTGGTCAGCGTGACAGACTGTCAATCCTAAGGGCCCGGGTTCGATTCCCGGCTGGGTCGGAAATTTTCTCCGCTCAGGGACTGGGTGTTGTGTTGTCCTAATCATCATCATTTCATCCCCATCGACGCGCAGGTCGCCGAAGTGGCGTCAAATCGAAAGACCTGCACCAGGCGAACGGTCTACCCGACGGGAGGCCCTAGCCACACGACATTTCCATTATTATCGGACGTCGATGTTTAGACGTCGATGATGAAATCGAAATCAACATCGATGATTGGCCAGCATCGCACATACCCATCCACACTGAGGCGCCAGTAGATTCTCCTCGCAGAGCTCTACATAAACGGTAAGTGAAACTTTACAGAGTAGCGGTAGTGTATCGACTAATCAATTAAGTAGGCTATTCATCGACGGTACTGTAGCTATTGCAGATAATGCGTAATGGAGAGATTGATTCTGAAATACTCATTTTCTCTGGTGAAGCGTGGCTGCTTTGATCGAGGTGCGAAAACTTGCAGGACAATCGAAAATCTTCATAATTTACATCAACAGCATCTGATGTGAGAGCTGGAGTGTGGTGTTCACTTTGTCTAACATGATTATCGGGCTAATCATTAACACCAAGCCATAGGTTCTAGTAGTTGTGTGAAAAGCAATCGTAGCATTTTGCTAGAGAACTACATACTTACGAAAGTACGACGTTTATTTCATGGGTCTATGACGGGAGTTTTTCTGCAACACTCCACTGCTATTTCATACGCCTGTGAAAGGAACTGTGCTGCAACATGAAACCTGTTCGTCCCTGGGTATAGGTTTCTGTTCTGTCCATTGCCTATCCAAAGCCCATTATACGTTCTACGAATCTGTAAAAGGAATCAGGAACATCCTTCACATACAGATTACTCCCGTTTTCAGCAAATTAGAAATCGAGCATGAAATCTTCACTCTGCAGCGGAGTGTGCACTGATACGAAACTTTCTGGCAGATTAAAACAGAGTGCAGGATGTAGACTCGCGCTCGGAACATTGCCGTTCGCGGACAAGTGCTGTAGCAACTGAGCTACCCAAGCACGACTCACGGCCCGTCCTCACATCTTTATTTCCGCCAGTACCTCGTCTCCTATCATCCGAACTTCACAGAAGCTCTCCTGCGAATCTTGCAGAACTAGCACTCCTGGAAGAAAAGATATTGCGGAGACATGGCTTTGCCACAGCCTGGGGAATGTTTTCAGGATGAATTTTTCACTCTGCACCGAGATTTCCTGAATTTTTAATCTGCCAGAAAGTTTCAAAATGGAAATGTTTCGTTAATCATGTTTTAATGACGTTTACTGTTTGCAACCCAGAATTTCTGTTCTATCTTTTCCTGGTCGTATTGCATATTCCATACCTCTACATATCGATAGTTTAGAGAGTCATTAATGTTTAAATCAGAAACATCGTAGTGCTGGCACCTCGGCCCGGAACTTACGTTTGACACCCTGTACGACAGAAACTATAATTTTGTCCCCGAAAATTGTAGACTCATAAAAGAGTAATCTTAAAAGAGTGAGATGTGGCATATGAATGGATTAAATGGATACAAGTAAACAATTCAATGTACAGAGAAACACACCAATATAACTTTCCAAAAATCAGCTTTACGTAACGTCGTGACGCGTTCCGGTAAGACACTGTTTTAGATGCACTAGAGTCCACAGACATAAAAAACTGTTACGATGAAAACATTCCGCCCCAATGACTGCTGCTGAAATGATCAAAATATTCCTTTATTTTAATTTCATCATTAAGCAGTTTCGGCTGTAAATCTATTTTCAAATGATTATATGGCATAACCCACCAAAATGAGCATACTTGAGCTACAGTCCAAGCACTTAACCAAAATTACAACCAGCTTCGCTAGCCGATGTTGCTAACGCACGCATTTGCGCTGATGCTGGACTTGGAGGTAAGTCAGTTCGAGTCCTGTTGGCGAAATAAGTTTTCGTGACACCATATGGCACCACATTATACACACAGCCGTTACATTCTTCTACACTGAACAATACACGTAAGACACAACTCTCATGTGGCCGCGAGGGAAGGGGCCACAGGGTGCGGAGGAGAATAGAATAAGTGGCTGAACCCCTTCCCTGGAGATTTCCCAGTCAACAATACCATACGATTCTCTCTTTATTAGATCACAGTGCTAACAACGTAGAAGGTAGGGCGAATTTCACAGTTAACGGCAATACGCCTAGAGCATTAAACCCAACCATTATTGTGTAGGTAGCGATATTGTGTCAAACTGTCTTTGGATACCTTTCTGGGGATTGAGATTCCAGGTAATATCTATCAAGCAACATATTTCTAAACGAATGTCAAAGGAGAATCATCGCCTAAGTCCTACACAGGTTATCGAAATGAAATGGCAGGGAACGAGCAATACAGATCTTGCAAAAAACCTTCCCTTAGACATATTTAAGTGCATTGGATTGAGATACTGCTCCATAAATATTCTGGAGATTCGTGCTCTACAGTGTCCTTTATTTGTAGCTTCCTGGCGGATTAAAACTGTGTCTGACCGGGAGTCGAACCCGGGAACCACACTCTTCCAGGAACAATAGTCCTGCAAGGTATGAAAGAGAAGTACGTGGTTAGGAGGGTAGAAAATGAGTTACTGGGGGAAGGTAAATTGTGAGGAGCAGTCGTGAATCGTGCTTGGATGCTCAGTTGGCGAAGACTTGCTCGCGGAAGACAATGGTTCGAGTCCTGGTCTGGCACTAAGTATTAATCTGGCAGAAACTTAAAAACCAGCGTACACTGTGCATCAGGGTGAAAATTCATTGTAAATTTTCCTTGAATGTTCAGAATATACACTATTCGAATCGAATCGGACCTCCATGATGCTCAATAATATCAAATAAATTGCGCGAGAGACTCATGTCACCGGATAAACCATGGTGCAGGACGATGATAATCTCTGTAACATCCCGTGCGCTCTTGTCTGCAGCGGCACTTTGAAACTGAAGTTAGGCTTGCCATGACAGAAGATTAGTGACCGTTCGATAATCAACTGTTTACGAGTATGTTGTAGGTGGGTTCGTACGATTTTTGAAAGATG
Organism: Schistocerca americana; assembly: GCF_021461395.2. Classification (NCBI taxonomy): domain Eukaryota; kingdom Metazoa; phylum Arthropoda; class Insecta; order Orthoptera; family Acrididae; genus Schistocerca; species Schistocerca americana. The sequence continues at coordinate 924,289,077 of NC_060119.1, read as the reverse complement.
CTTACACTTAATATGAGTGTTATCTTGTGAAAATAAATAATTTCACGCATACCACAGCAAAGCAGACGGGCGATATGCAGAGAAAGACTATGACACGCCATTATACGGGACCTAGTTTTCACTAAAAGCTCTACGAGATACTGTGCGTCATTGATATGGCGATGTGATAGTTGTATTGTAAAATTCAGGATATTTTTAGTTTCGAAGTCGGGAACAACTGTATTCAGTAGAGCTGATGTTTGGAAATGGTAACCACCGCAATTCTTTGCGACAATGTTGTTCAAGATACGACGTTCTGAGTAAAATTGATGATGCTGATGTAGACTAAATATTCCTGTGTAAAATATTTTTGTTTTAAATCAGATGTCCGTTCCACACAGGAGATTCCGGAATAATAATTGCCACAAAAATGTTTTAAAAACAGACCTGTGTCCGCGCCAGTATAAACGATACGAGAATATCTATTATTAGTTCTTATCTTCGTATATTTTTATGAATATACAAGTTATACGATTCTAGACGCGTCTTAGTAGTGTTTAGAAGCTAGTCGTTCGTAACAGATACACAAAACAAAATTTCTGGGAGTGTGTAAGGACTCGTGAATTTAATTTTCACATAAACAACCTGGAATGTTTTCGACGACTGTATTTCTAGTGCATATGAAACACATATGAGGGCCTACTAATGTCCCTTAATAGATAAAAGGAACGAAACATAGAGGCGTACTAATAAAGAACCTTTTTGGTTGACGGACCTCACATACTTCGAGGAGAGACGTAAGTTATATTTTTCCCATAAGAAGTCTTCGATGGAAGTAAATATATAATTTGGTGCTGATTCTGGATGTAAGGTACCTCAGTCCAGTGATGAGGAGACATACTACAAGTCAGTTTACGTTTGTGCCTGCTGAAGATCAGGTGTATCCATTACTAATACTCAGAGATGGGAAGTTATAAGAATAGTTCTGTGGCCCAAAAATATATAACTGAAATCCTTGGCATTCCCTCTTGGGTGAGTGATCTTGGCTACTGCACACCAGGGCACGTGTGTATGGATCTTAGTTTCCAGCACTGGCAATGAGGAAGGAGGTGCAGGTGGTGATGTGCTAAATAGAGACTTGCACAAGTGGAAATGGTTCATTCGTATTTTAACAATATTACAAAAGAGACTTTATTACAGACAATTTGCAGTAAATAAAAGACTCAGTTAATGTACTGCATTAAATAGTCTCTGTTCCATAACTTTTACTACATCGTCTGATAAAACAAGGTGCAGCACCCTGAACGGGAGGAACAAATGGAATGAAGGTTCTTGGATTTGGAAAGTAGATGATGCTATTTCAGTGATTACAAAATCGAGTTAAGAAAAACAAGAACTTGGCGGTACTAACACATTGACATTGTTTACCCTCTGACCTGGATGCCATTACTGATTAGGAAGGGTGCTCCTAAGGGCAGTTGTCACACAACTCTTGTAACTGCTCCTTGATTTCTTGGATACTGGCAGTGAGAGGCAGTTGATGGTCCCACACATTTTCTGTGAGGGGGCACCCAAAAAGACCGGAATAACATTGCTGTGGGCGGAGCTTGTGTAGTATGCATGTCTGCCGCTAGGCGTGTATAGGGAAACTCATTGTCAGTTCAGTGCTGCCTGTGTTATCGACCTGACTTGTTCTTTTCATCTCAGTGAATGTTCTTGCTAGCGCTGGTTTGTTCTTGTTTTGTTTTTTATAATGTAAAGTTTAAGTGAACAACGTGCAGCTGTGGAATTTTCTTTTCTATTCGGCAAGAATGTTGCTGAAACTGTTTTAATGTTGAAAACAGCTTACCTCGATGGCGCTATGGGAAACACTCAAGTGTGTAAGTGGTTTGCTCGATTTCAAAATGGCGACATGTCGATTGATAAGAAACCTCGTTCTGGACGTCCATCAACTGCCCGAATCGACGAAAATATTTTAAAAATTCGTGAGCTTGTGCTCGCAGACTGTCGACAGACGATTGATCAGGTGCCAGAGATTAGTGGATTATCTTGGAGCTCGTTTCAGCGATTTTAACAGAAGATTTTGGAATGAAAACGGTTGTTGCCCCAAGATAATCAAAAGGAACGTCGAGTTGAAACATCTCGTCCTTTGAAACAACGGCTTGAAGCTGATCCAGATGTTCTGTCAAGAGTCATTAATGGCGATGAGTCATGGTGCTGTGCTTACGGCTCAGAAACAAAGCAACAGTAAAGCGAATGGAAGACGTCATCGTCACCCCGTTCAAAGAAATGTCGTCAAGTCAAGTCAAACATCAGAACTATGCTGGTCTGTTTTTCTGATGCCATGGGCATAGTTCATTCAGAGTTTGTTCTCCCCGGTCATACCGTCAATCAGATCTTTTATTTGGAAGTTTTAAGATGATTGCACAACAGCGTTCGTATATAGAGACCCATTTGTGGCAGACAGGAAACTGGTTCTCCCACCACAAAACGCACCTGCACACGCAGCCGTCCCTGTGAGACAGTCTTCGGGTAAAAATGGCATGGTTCCGCCGCCCCACGCACCTTACTCGCCTGACCTGGCGTCGTGCGACTTTTTCTTATTTTCACGCGTGAAAAGGGGCACGAAAGGTCACTGATTCGACAACATTGAAGAAATAAAAAAAAAAAAAAAACGAGGGAGGGGCTGTCAGCCATTTCTGAAGATAACTACAAAAAATGTTTCGAACTGTGGAAGCACCGGTGGGACAAATGTATTAGTTCCAATGTTTTCTAAATAGTTAGAAAATATATAGCTTTTAAGAAATAATTACGAATTTTTTGGGTAACCCCTCGTATTGCGGAAGATCTGGAGATCTTGCTAGCCATGGGAGTATCTCAACATCAGGCATGCAGTTCTTCATAGAGGCATGTACCATCTACAGATAAACATTGCCTTGATGAAAAATGCGTCACGATACGTCGGCTAAGACGTAACAAATGAGGACGCAGTATGTCCGTGATTTACAGCCACACCCGATGGCTCCCCACTACATTAAGATTGAGTAACACTGTTGTGCGTCTCAAAAACATTAGAAGAGAGGGACCTCTCTCCAGGACATCGCCATAGTCGCCGATGATAGCCACCCAGGGAGGTGCAGAACTGTGATTCATCGCTGAACACAATGCGACTCCATTCACAGCTTCACAGTCACTAAATTACTCCAAACACAGTCATTTGTGTTATGGTGTTAAGGGCAACCTACATATGGCATAGTAATTCTCTTGTTCAGGCTGCTATTAGTCTCGAACAGTGGCAGAGGATGACACAGAGTGCATACGAAGCTGTGAGGGGGTTACGATGTGCCTGGTCCACAGCACGGCGATCATCGTTTGTGGTCAGTCTTGCTCCACTGGAAACGTTACACGAGAACGCTTGCCATCAAGTTCTCGTGCAGTCCAACATCGGGCACTGTTACATGAGAAGGCCCCACAAATATAGATTTTGCACGATTCGATCAAAACGCCAAATGGAGTCCCACAATGTGATCACTTTCAGTATCTGCCAGGTGCTGACAACGATGTCTCACATGAGTGGTGAGTATCTCCGTCTCCTTCACGTGATAACATGTGAAACTCTTCACGCCTGTTAGACACCCTACCAGGCCAGCTAACAACACTAAACAGGAACATCATTAATGCACTTTGGTGACCGTCAACCTGTCACAGATAACAGTAGCTTCCGTCATTTACATGTGAATGTGTGCGAAGCTACGCAGACATCCAACCATATTTTCTGTGGCTACAATTTTTTTCTTGTGAGAGGCTCCCCGCGAGTAGTGTAGTCCACATTAACGACGAGAGGCTTTCATACACTCCTGGAAATGGAAAAAAGAACACATTGACACCGGTGTGTCAGACCCACCATACTTGCTCCGGACACTGCGAGAGGGCTGTACAAGCAATGATCACACGCACGGCACAACGGACACACCAGGAACCGCGGTGTTGGCCGTCGAATGGCGCTAGCTGCGCAGCATTTGTGCACCGCCGCCGTCAGTGTCAGCCAGTTTGCCGTGGCATACGGAGCTCCATCGCAGTCTTTAACACTGGTAGCATGCCGCGACAGCGTGGACGTGAACCGTATGTGCAGTTGACGGACTTTGAGCGAGGGCGTATAGTGGGCATGCGGGAGGCCGGGTGGACGTACCGCCGAATTGCTCAACACGTGGGGCGTGAGGCCTCCACAGTACATCGATGTTGTCGCCAGTGGTCGGCGGAAGGTGCACGTGCCCGTCGACCTGGGACTGGACCGCAGCGACGCATGGATGCACGCCAAGACCGTAGGATCCTACGCAGTGCCGTAGGGGACCGCACCCTCCACTTCCCAGCAAATTAGGGACACTGTTGCTCCTGGGGTATCGGCGAGGACCATTCGCAACCGTCTCCATGAAGCTGGGCTACGGTCCCGCACACCGTTAGGCCATCTTCCGCTCACGCCCCAACATCGTGCAGCCCGCCTCCAGTGGTGTCGCGACAGGCGTGAATGGAGGGACGAATGGAGACGTGTCGTGTTCAGCGATGAGAGTCGCTTCTGCCTTGGTGCCAATGATGGTGGTATGCGTGTTTGACGCCGTGCAGGTGAGCGCCACAATCAGGACTGCATACGACCGAGGCACACAGGGCCAACACCCGGCATCATGGAGTGGGGAGCGATCTCCTACACTGGCCGTACACCACTGGTGATCGTCGAGGGGACAATGAATAGTGCACGGTACATCCAAACCGTCATCGAACCCATCGTTCTACCATTCCTAGACCGGCAAGGGAACTTGCTGTTCCAACAGGACAATGCACGTCCACATGTATCCCGTGCCACCCAACGTGCTCTAGAAGGTGTAAGTCAACTACCCTGGCCAGCAAGATCTCCGGATCTGTCCCCCGTTGAGCATGTTTGGGACTGGATGAAGCGTCGTCTCACGCGGTCTGCACGTCCAGCACGAACGCTGGTCCAACTGAAGCGCCAGGTGGGAATGGCATGGCAAGCCGTTCCACAGGACTACATCCAGCATCTCTACGATCGTCTCCATGGGAGTATAGCAGCCTGCATTGCTGCGAAAGGTGGATATACACTGTACTAGTACCGACATTGTGCATGCTCTGTTGCCTGTGTCTATATGCCTGTGGTTCTGTCAGTGTGATCATGTGATGTATCTGACCCCAGGAATGTGTCAATAAAGTTTCCCCTTCCTGGGACATTGAATTCACGGTGTTCTTATTTCAATTTCCAGGAGTGTATAAGAGCATGTTTTTAGTAGAATTCAACTAGGTCAAGGGCAAGGATTTTTCACATGTATTAGCACTGGCTGATGGACGAAAGCGAAGCAGGTGACGCGGAACTAGAATTGTGTTTCCTCCTCAGGGTATAGACGAACCTGTAGCAATCTAGCAATGGATGAAGTTCTGGATTAATTTCTCCGTCTTGGACTCGTTTCTGTAGTTTCATAAATTAACAGCGGGGTGTAATTTGCGACAAATACGAGACGAGGAGGTCAGGGTATTTCGCCAGTGAAGCGCAAGTAGTTAACGCGCTGTCCTAGGCCCACGCAGTGACTGCCCACGCGAGGCCCTCCCGGCAGGCTCCCCTGACATTTGACTAGCCGCGGAACCCCACCGCGGCTGTGGGCGAACGGAACAGACGGCTCCTCCGGAAAGCCCACCCCACTGGCGCGCCTGGCGGGGGGAGCAGTAGGGGAGCGGAAGATTTAGTTGGCTCCTACGCGCTGGTCGCCCACGCTGCCGCACCGCTGGCGCCAGCGAGGGCGCTGGCGGCGGCGGCTGGAGCGCCAATGGCTCGCATTAACGCCGCCCACGCCTCAGCAATCCTTCACATACCCATGCTCACTCCTCCGTCTTTGGAGAAATTAAAGTTATATATACCGGGTGATCAAAAAGTCAGTATAAATTTGAAAACTGAATAAATCACGGAATAATGTAGATAGAGAGCTACAAATTGACACACATGATTGAAATGGCATGGGGTTTTATTAGAACCAAAAAATTCAAAAGTTCAAAAAATGTCCGACAGATGGCGCTACATCTGATCAGAATAGCAATAATTAGCATAACAAAGTAGGACAAAGCAAAGATGATGTTCTTTACAGGAAATGCTCAATATGTCCACCATTATTCCTCAACAATAGCTGTAGTCGAGGAATAATGTTGTGAACAGCACTGTAAAGCATGTCCGGAGTTATGGTGAGGCATTGGCGTCGGGTGTTGTCTTTCAGCATCCCTAGAGATGTCGGTCGATCACGATACACTTGCGACTTCAGGTAACCCCAAAGCCAATAATCGCATGGGCTGAGCTGAGGTCTGGGGACCTGGGAGGCCAAGCATGAAGGAAGTGGCCGCTGAGCACACGATCATCACCAAACGATGCGCGCAAGAGATCTTTCACGCGCGATCTGTAGGAAATTTTGTGAACTTTTTTTTTTTTTTTTGTTTTAATAAAATCCCATGTCATTCTAAGCATGTGTGTCAATTTTTACCTCTCTATCTACGTTATTCCTTGGTTTATTAAGTTTTCAAATTTATCCTGACTTCTTGATCACCCTATATATGTCCAGTTAATTCCTTCATTTCAAATACCTTCTGTCACGTTACAGGTTGATGTTAATAATTGCCAAACTAATTCACTGCTCACATCGTTTTCCAGTTCTTAACTGGAAAACGATGTGAGCAATGAATGAGTTTGGTAATTATTGACATCCCCTATAACGTGACGGAAGATATCTGAAGTGAAGGAATTAAGTGGACATACATATACGACGTAAATTTTAATTTGACAAACCATAATAACTCGAAAAATAAGCTTCAGCCAAAAAAATGCGTAGAATCCAAAGCTGATTATTTTCGAGGGGGACATCTGCTGGTGCTAAAATTAGCCCGCCACATCAGTCCCCTGGGAGTGGGGTGGGAGGCAACTTAAAAATTTCAAATGGGAACCCCCACTTTTTTACTGCAAAATCAGATCCTACATAAAAAAACTACGTACATTTTGTCTTAAACGTTTGTTTTGATTGTTGGTGGTTGACGCTGTAATTCAAGAAAATCCATGGTCTCATTTTTTTGTGGAAAATGGTTACAGATAAATACAAAATGAGTTCACTCGTTATTAAGTAGGATGTTTGGTTGATTAGTTAGCTAATCAGATGATTTGTTTGATAATGAAAAGTTGTGTGGCCTCATGAGCACGAATCAAACAAAATTTATCCGAATATGCGGAAAAAATTAATGTTTTGGTTAACATTTGTAAAACACTAATTCCTCTCTCTCAGACCCCACGCTATCGAGAAAGAGGAAGAGTTTTAGTCTTAGCGAATCAAAATTTACGAAGTAAATAAGCATTTTTTATCTATCCGTAACCATTTTCCACGCAAAAATAAGAACATGGATTTTCTTGAATTACAGCGCCAACTACCAAGAATCAAAACAAATGTTCAAGACAAAATGTACGTAGTTTTTTTTTTTTTTTTTTTTTTTTTGTAGAATCTGATTCTGCAATAAAAACTGGGGGTTTCCATTTGAAATTTTAAAGTTGCCTCCCGCCCCAGCCCCAGGGGGCTGGGATGGCGGGCTAATTTTAGCACCAGCAGATGTCCGCCTCGAAAATAATCAACTTTGGATTCTACACATTTTTTCATGTGAAGCTAATTTTTGGAGTTATTCTGGTTTGTCAACTTAAAATTTACACCCTGTATATATACTTACTTCTGTGACCTTATAAGTTATGGGAGCGTATACTGTTACTGCGTGAGCAACCGTAATAACCGCATTAATGTAATAAATGCTCAAAATGATGTCCTTCAACTTCAACGCATTTGGCAATACGAGTAACGAATTTCCTCTCTACAACGAGTAAATCGCCTTCAGTAATTGTCGCACATGGATTGACAATGCGCTGACACATGTTTTCAGGCGTTGTCGGTAGAGTTGGGCTGATACAGGATTTGGGCTGGAAATCGTTAAAAAGAAAGGCGTTTTTCGTTGCGACGGAATCTTCTCGCGAAATTCGGATCACCAACTTTCTCCTCCGAATGCGAAAACATTTTGTTGACACCGACCTACACAGGGAGGAACGATTACCACGATAAAATAAGGGAAATCAGAGCTCGTACGGAAAGATATAGTGTTCATTCTTTCCGCGCGCTGTACGAGATTGGAATAACAGAGAATTGTGAAGGTGGCTCGATGAACCCTCTGCCAGGCTCTTAAATGTGATTTGCAGAGTATCCATGTAGATGTAGATGTAGATTACGATGGCAAATATCTTTCAATTTTCCCCAAAGAAAGATGTCCGGAGATGTAAGTTCCGGTGAACATGCAGGCCATGATATGGTGCTTCTACGACCAATCCACCTGTCATTAAATATTCTATTTAATACCGCTTCAACTGCAGGCGTGCTATGTGGCGGACTTTGTATTTCACAAAAATTTCAATAGATTTGACAGTAATGCTCTCTGAAAAATTTTGTACCACAAGAAGTTGTGTTATGGTATGTACAAATACTGTATCAAATTTCACGCTTATATCTGCGACTTTTCGGAAAATTTTGTTTATGCACGAAAATGAAAGTTACTGGAATTGCAGAAAAAGATTTTACTAGCACTTATGCGAGAAACACGTACGTTAATGTTGGCTATGGCCATACGTTTGGTCTTTTTGGCCTTCATGTAGCTCTTTTCTTCTAGAGTGATCCTTCTAGCATGTTATTTTGGCAAAATCCTTCAATGGAATTTCAGAACTAGCAATATGCACATCATCAGTTTGTTGCAACAGGTTTCCAGGGAAGCAGCCTGCACCAAATCCTAGTCTTAAAAATGTCCTAATTTTCCAGCGTTACCACCACTAAAGACCAGAGAAGCAGCAAATAATGAAATTTTAACAACAGTAGAAGAGCAAAATGTTCTATCTGGACGTATCTTCTAAATGAGGTTATTGAAGGCTTTGTTCGTGCTTTGTATTTCATCATGTGTGCATTTCTTCAATAAATCGTAATTAATCACATTGCAAATGGGCTCACAGCCATCTATACTTTACTGATTTTTTCTCTGACGGCAAGAAGTAACAAACCATGGCAAACGAGGACAGAGTCGTGTAGATGACGGGGCGTGGAACTGCGCGTTTACATCATTTGTAGCACGAATTAAACTCTGAAAATTTGAGACAATGTTTTCGACATTTTACAGAACTAGATGGTGCCAAAAAAAAAAAAAAAAAAGTAAATTCAACATTTTTGAGCAATTTTACATACATCTCCCATCAAGCAAATCAGTTAAACCACTTTCGCGCTTTGTATTATTGCAAGAGAGACAAATCAGTAAGTTTTAAAGTACTTTGTTTACTTTCGTTCAGTAACATCGTATGGGTCCGACTCCGTAGCTGTGTGGTCAGCGTACATGGCTGCCATGCAGCAAACTTGGGTTCGATTCCTGGTACTGCCAAGGACTTTTCATTGGTAAGAGGGCTGGTACGCGATGTACTCAGCCTAGTAATGTCAGCTTAGAAGCTACTTGCCCGAATAATAGCAGCACGACGACCTGAAAAGTCTGCAAAACGTCCCGGAGAGCGATATGTGACCACATGTCGCTCCATTCTGCATCCGCATGATGCCGCAGAGCATGATGCTGCAGGGCATGATGCCTGGAGAGGACATCGTTTCCGTTTTTAAATATCATATGGAATTGAGTTCTGGGGTAACATATCTTAAAGAAAAAAATTCTTCCTTGCGTATAGGTTTGCGGTAAGAATAATACGAGGCGCTCACCGTTGGTCCTTCTGTAGACAAATGATTAAGGGGTTTCGTTGTTTTAACCACAGCAGCACAGTACGTATTCTCTCTCATAAATTTTCTACAAATATTTCATTACATTTCAGCAGGAATAATGACATCTGGAAATACATTCCTAGAAGATTAAATGACCTTCATGCTGCACTTCATTAAAACTAACTTCAGCTCAGAAAGGGGTGAATAATACTGCTGCCGAAATCTTCGATCACCCATTCAACAACAAATGGCAAAGCTAAATTTGAAAGTAAGCCAAAAAATCATTCTGGGAAGCTCCTGCTGGTCCACAGACGTATTTGTATTTAGAAATTTGTATCTTGTAACTTGTGTTATTAAACTAAATACTGAATTTTGTGAACTTATCTGTGAGCGGTCAGCCCCCCAGCAATACATTGCGCAAAGTGACCCCCGGGATATGTAACTAAAAACTAGCCCATGTTTTAATTTATTTATTAACAAGAATTATCAAAATTTGTTCACAAAATTAAATCATAAGAGATTCTGGTAGTATGTAAAGTATGCTAGCGTCAAGACACAAACAAAGCCTTCCATGCGCGATAGCAGTGGAAATACTATCGACGACAGTGCTGCCAAAGCAGAATTACTTGACACAGCCTGTCGAAATTTCTTCCCCAAAGAATACGAAGTAAATATTCCAGAATTCTAATCAAGAACAGCTGCCAACATGAGTAACTTAGAAGTAGATATCCGCAGAGTAGTGAAGATACTTAAATCACTTAACAAAAGCAAGTCTTCCGGTGCAGACAGTAATACCAGTTACATTCCTTTCACAGTATGGTGATGAAATAGATCCATACTTAGCAATCATATACAACCGCTCGCTCAGCGAAAGATCCGTACCCAAAGACTGGAAAGCTGCATAAGTCACACCAATATTCAAGAAAGGTAGGAGTAATCCACTAAATTACAGGCCCATATCATTAACGTCGACATGAAGAAGGATTTTGAAACGCACACTGTGTTCGAACATTATGAATTACCTCGAAGAGATCCGTCCATTGACACACAGTCAACATGGATTTAAATAACATCGTTCTTGTGAAACACAACTAGCTCTTTACACACACAAAGTGTTGAGTATCATTGACAAGGGATTTCAAATTGATCCCGCGTTTCTAGATTCCCAGAAGGCTTTTGACACTGTATTTGACACTGAAATTGCGTGCTTATGGAGTATCGTCTCAGTTATATGGTTGGCTTTGCGATATCCTGTCAGAGAGGTCACAGTTCGTAGTAACTGATGGAAAGTCATGGAGTAAAACAGAAGTGATTTCTGGCGTTCCTCAAGGTAGTGTTATAGTCCCTCTGCTGTTCCCTATCTATATAAATGATTTGGAGACAATCTGATCAGCCGTGTTAAGTTGTTTGCAGACAATGCTGCCGTTTATCTTCAAGTAAAGTCATCAGAAGATCAAAACGATTTATAAAGGATATATGAATGGTGTGAAAATTGGCATTTGATCCTAAATGGTGAAAAGTTTGAGGTCATCCACATGAGTGCTGAACGGAATCCGTTAAACTTCGGTTTCACGATAAATCAGTCAAATCTAAAGGCCGTAAATTCAACTAAATACTTAGAAATCACAATTACAAACACATAGAAAATGTTGTGGGAAGGCAAATCAACGACTGCATTTCATTGGCAGAATACTTAGAAAATATAAGAGATCTACTAAAGAGTCTACCTACATTACGCTTGTCCGTCCTCTTTTGAGTACTGGGACAGTTACCTGATGGGACTAACAGAGTACATCGAGAAAGTTCAAAGAAGAGTAGCACGTTTTGTATTATCGCGTAATGGGGGTGAAAAGGGGAGATTGGAGATTGTAGTAACATTACACAAACGGCTTCAAATGGCTCTGAGCACTATGCGACTTAACTTCTGAGGTCATCAGTCGCCTAGAACTTAGAACTAATTAAACCTAACTAACCTTTGGACATCACACACATCCATGCCCGAGGCAGGATCCGAACCTGCGACCGTAGCGGACGCTCGGCTCCGGACTGTAGCGCCTAGAACCGCAAGACCACTCCGGCCGGCTAACATTACACAGGATTTTGGGTGGACATCATTAAAACAATGGCGTTTTTCGTTGCAGCGGAACCTTCTCATGAAATTTCAATCACCAAATTTCTCCTCCGAATGTGAAAATTATTTTTTCGCACAAACCTACATACGGAGTAACGATCATCATAATAAAATAAGGGAAATCAGAGCTCGCTCCGAGAGATATAAGTGTTCGTCTTCTCAGCACGCTGTTCGATACTGCTGATTCGGTGAACCCTCTGCCAGGCATTTAAGTGTAATTAGGGGAGTATCCATACAGATGTACATGTGGTGACCAATGTGTTTTCGTTACCTCAGCAATCACTTAAAATATCAACACATTTCTTCAAAATGTAGCTAAGCAGTATTGGTAACAGTACAGCAATTCTCGGAAATACGAAGCCAATGACACAACAATTTCGTAAGTGTTACAAGAAACTGGGGAACAAAAAGTATTTGAAACTCGAGATTTTCGCTAGTCTGTAGAAGGCGTCGATTGCTTACCAAATGGAAATTCTTTCGTAACGGTATTATCCATCACAGTGATAGAAAACACTTCTTTAAAAACGAATATGGCATTTGGCCAGTAGATCATAAAGCTAGATGATAAAATTAGAAGTCGGAACCATATTGTATTTAAGCATGCCACATTAATATTGCAATAAATTTCTTATGCTAAAACGGCACATGCAAGCATAGTTTCGGCTCCCAAATGTTTGACACTACACGGGGCATGCTCAGTAACTTTCAATCACTGCCGTAGACGGGGTTCGAACCTGACGCATTCAGTATACGAGGCAGCAACGTAACTCTATGACCAACGAAGAGTATTGGAACATTCTTGATTAGCTGTGTATATTGCGCTTGGGAGGATTTGAACGAAGTACCACTGTTTGAAACAGCCGACGTTGATCAGTTTTCTTGTGGGTTGTGTTTATGATCCTCTATAGCACGTGCTTAGCAAAATTTTAAACATTCTTGAATCGTTCATAATCTGTAAATAACGTTTATATATTCATTATTAAAAAGACGTGAAAGATGCTATACAATTATATTAATCTATGAAAAAATCATTAGCAGCGCCAGAATTAAACATAGAACGGTTGCCTATTATACAGCATACAATTTCATCAGTATAGTCAAAATATAACATGACAATGCACAGAAAACCTATCTGAAACATAATATACTCCGTATAGCAGCAGCAGAACTATCTCTAGCAATTGTGGAAACAATGTTAAAAGAGATTGGTATCGGTCGAAGTGGTCTTCCACGGATTCTAAAAAGAATAACAAATATTATCCTTCACCTTAGTAGATCAGTTTGATCATCTTTTGGTATATTATCACTAGATGGTCCAGTAATAAATCTTTTATGGAAAACGTTTTGTTACCTGTGAGGTGTTCTTTATAGACGACGATAGCGACGTTCTTCCAGATGCAGTAAGAACGAAACTATGGTCGCAAAAATAAAAGCAAAGTATTTTTAACCCGCAATGGGATTAGCTACAGTTGTACCGGCGAAAAATACAAAACGAAAAGAAACCCTCTGGCCTAAAAGAGAATTAAAAATAAACTGTCTACCATTTTGCTAGCCCCTTGAGTCTATCTGTCTAGTGGAAAATAGGTTACCTACACTCGTAACGTGCCGACAACTGTTAACTTGGAGACACCTTGTATACGTCCAATGGTTAAAAGGCGGCATAAAATTTATGCCGTAGTTTCCAAAATGTAGAACAGCTATTAATTTCATTTAATCGCCATTTGTGACCTAAGTTATAGGTTGAACGTTGCTTTCTTTAGAAAATAAATTACCTTCGGATTGATCTGCCGCCGTCCCCAGTCTCTTTATAACTCGATGCGAAATCATTCCACTCGAGCGAATCAACTAAAATTAAAGCCAGTATTTATCTTTAGATATTTAAATCTTGTGTTTGCCACACCATGTTCCCCCTGCATTGTTTTCCCAGAAATGAATTACCTACCGTGACAGAAACATATCTCTTTAGTTGGCTCGTCCTTCTTTCTTGTGGCACTTTGCTTCTTACCATTTTTTCGGATTATATATCGAATTAACTGTTAAAAAATTTCTCCAACATCACACCCGTTTCGATTTTCTTCGTCTTCTGTTCCCAGTTTACTGTTTAATTGCCGTAGACTGTTGTCCTCAAAACGTAGCACACACTTCATCGCTAGTTGCGTGACAGCGTTTAATGATAACAGGCCGCTTGATGGCAAAATGCCTCTTAAAAAAGACACATTAGACTGATGAAGCCCCCTCTGACGAATGCCTTACTTCTGCAATCTTATATTATATGCTTCCTAGATAGCATTATATCTTCACTTCTTCTAAAATTGCTGTCGTAAGTGCGTAGGCTTCTACTGCCAGTGTTAGTAAAACGTGTTTCCGTATTAGGCTGCATCATTCTGAATCACGAATAGAAAGCCAATGTTTCGACCGTCTTTGCCGCAACCGTCTTTCGTGGTGGATTCTTGGGATGGTGAACCATATACTTCATCCTGTTTCGTTTGTCATGTGACAACCGACCTTACTATTCTGGAACGTTATACTTGAGATGCCTCTGGAAGAACAATTGTACGGAAAGACTGCCTGTGCAAGTCTAGCGGATGACTGACTGGCTACAGCGAGTCGGTGTCTTGGGGCACCGTTTTTGTGCATAAAGATGCCGAATCCATCTGATGCAGCAAGAGAACTGTAGGGCGGCCATCACTGTAGATCACATGCTGTAATGGCGCTCACGTTATCATTAACTGCTGAAAGACGTGAATCCTGGACAGAGGAAGTGGCGCGCGGAGTGGCCGCGCGGTTAGAGGATCCATGTCACTTATTGCGCGGTTTCTCCCGCCGGAGGTTCGAGTCCTCCCTCGGGCATGGGTGTGTGTATTGTTCTTAGCATAAGTTAATTTAAGTAATGTGTAAGTCTAGGGACAGATGACCTCAGCAGTTTGGTCCCATGCATTTGAACATATTTTTGACAGAAAAAATGGCTCTGAGCACTATGGGACGTAACGTCTCAGGTCATCAGTCCTCTAGAACTTAGAACTACTTAAACCTAACTAACCTAAGGACATCACACAAAACCATGCCCGAGGCAGGATTCGAACCTGCGACCGTAGCAGTCCCGCGGTTCCGGACTGCAGCGCCTAGAACCGTTTTTGACAGAGGAAGTCACAATAGAGGCGTGAGTTCTTCCAGCAGAATTCAAAGCAGACTACGTCAAAGCATTCACAAACGCAAGTTCACGGTGTATTGACGAAGACATGTCCTCACCCGTTGCTGTCTTAGCGTCCAGCAAACTCTGTGAACGCAACGGTTCGCTCCGCTGCGGTCACACACACACTCACAGCAAAACAACACCATTAAGAGACATCAACGTCTACATCCACGGTCTGCAAACCACTGTCAAGCTCATGGCAGAAAACATGTCCCACTATAACCATTATTAGGGCTTTGTTGCGTTCCAGTCACACATGGAGCGCGGGAAGAATAATTGCTTGAACGCCTCTGTGAGTACTGCAATTAGTATAATGTTGTCGTGGCGATCACTATGAGAGCGATAAGCAGGGAGCTGTAGCGTATTCCAGATTCTTTACTTAAAATTGGTTCTAGAAACTTTCTAAGTAGCCTTTCACGAGATATTTTACGTCTGTCTTCAAGAGTATCGCAGTTCATTTCATTCTGCACCTTCGTGACACTACTACCATGGGTCAAACAAAGCTGTGACAGACCGTACGTGCTGTCCCTGCCTGTATAAGTTAAATATCTCCTGTTGGTGCTATTTGGTACAGGTCCCATGAACCTGAGCACGATTCTAAAATGGGTCACACAACTGTTCTGCATATAGTCTCCTTTATAGACTGATTTCAGTCCCCTACTATAACTTTCAGGGTGTCATGTAAAAAAAACGCAAATTGAGAATCACATGATTGATGTTTTCAGAATCCATGCTGGTTTGCATGGAGAATATCATTCTGATCGAAGTATCTCATGATGACTGAGCTCAGAATATGTTCCGAGATTCAACAATAAATTGACGTCAAAGGTACTGGACGGTGGTTTTGTTGATCGCTTTAGGTATCCTTCTTGTAGCTGAGTGTGTCCTGTGCTTTCCTCAGATCACTGAACAGAGTATTTTGTTCGAAGAATTTTCGGTATATTACTGTTGAAAGAGGTGCTAATTCATCCATAAATTCGACATAGAATCTGACTAGCATTTCATCAGGCCCTGGAGCTTTGTTCAATTTTAACGACTTTAGCTGTTTCTCTACGCGACTGAAACTAGTATCTGTTGCAGTTATCTTTGTAGAGGTCCGAGAATTATATTGAGGACTTACTCTTGGGTCTTCCTCTATAACGGAACGTTTGAAAACGGAGTTAAGCATTTCTGCTTTTGCTTTTCTACCTTTAGTTTCAGTTCCTGTCTAGCGCTTGAGAGTCCGCGTACTAAAATTGTTGCCACTAACGGTCTCTATATGGACCAGAATTCCTCCGAGTTTTACGAAAGATCTTTCGAAAATATTCTGCTACAGTAGTCACTGAAGCCTTCAAATATTGCTCTCTTGACCGTCAAACGCCTTTCAATCAGCATCTCTCCATCTGTAGCTCTATGCTTTGTT
Source organism: Schistocerca americana (assembly GCF_021461395.2). Taxonomy (NCBI): domain Eukaryota; kingdom Metazoa; phylum Arthropoda; class Insecta; order Orthoptera; family Acrididae; genus Schistocerca; species Schistocerca americana. The sequence goes on along the minus strand of NC_060119.1, from coordinate 924,272,563 downwards.
TTACACATTATATGCAGTAGTTGTAAGGTGTCAGGCAAATCCAACACCTTCCATGAAAACCCTGACATGATAGCAAATCCGGCAGTATGTCACATAGCTCCGAATAAATCCTGACATTAAATTAACCAAAGTAATACGATCAACGAGTGAGCAAATGGAATACCACAGACAAACACAAGAATGCCTAAATGCATGTCATACCCTCCCACCATGAAACAGACGCAGTTCCGAAGGAAGAAACGAGAACAGAAGCTGAGAGCAGAGTCGTGTAGGCTAGGAGGCCCTACGATAAGGGACAGTCACCCACGTCGCCAGCCGACCGCCAAGACCACCCCCCAGCCTATGTTGAAAGATAGAGCCCTTCAAAAGAACAGTATAGATCTTACGATAACACTAAAAGGACCACACCAGCTGAAAGTTTTAGCGTGAGACTATACGCGTCTCTGTTACGTTGCAAACGTTAAAAACATTGCCCCACCACGAAAAGTATAACGTTCCTCATTGGATAGACAGAATTTTTGTAGGCAGAGCTTAAGGTTAACATTGGGACCCTGATTGGTCAGTTGAAAACACAGCCAAATACCTTAATTTTAAACCAACTCGGTAAATTGTAGTAAGGAGAAGTTAGGAGTTGCTTTCGAGACAGCGAGGTGCGTGGAGCTGCGTTGCCCGCCGCCCCCTGACGCTGCCTAAACACCGACAAGGTAATGAACGCACGCAGTGCCGCCATAAGGCTTCACTCAGAACTGCAGAAGTCTCATCTGTTACATCCCCTTTTTATGTAATACTAGTGTCGATCGTCAATTAAACTTCGTGGTACTCACATTTGCTACTAGAAGTGAAAATCTGAAACGCGATGATTTTTCTGTTATATAATTATTGAGAAGCCACATCAGCCACTGTAATTTACGACAAGCTAAATAAGTAATTAAAGAAAATTGAGGGTCACTGTAGACTATTTTGATAGTTTTCTCTTTTATGAAACTTAACTTAAATCTAGATTATAGACGTGATATGGCATAGGTCATCCTTCGATCCATTGTAGAACTTGGAAACCCATTCAGGTAATATTCGTTCACATTTTTGTTCAACGCAGTTGGTTTTTATCATCCTGTATTAAAATATTTCCTTTTATCTATAATGCAATTTATAAACAATGTTGTGTGAGTAGAATAAAATTTCCAGTGGTAAACTTAACTGCTTTTTCGACGTTATTTTACCAGCTAACTAAAAATAGGAAAGCCTTGAACCCCTTCCACTACATTTAGTTAGTATTAAGATTCTTTTACAGGGAGTGCAGTGAAGCTGACGCTGAAATCATTAAGTATTTGATTATATCATCGCTAATCTCACTGAACTCTTCTGAACTGTACATGTCATGTGTGGTCTGGCGTCTCCTTACCAGCAACAGGTCCCAGGTTCAAACTTGTCAATTCCCTAAATAACACGCTTAGAGCGTCGTTGCGCGAAAGTGGTAGGGAGACACGACTTAGGACAAACAGACACCACGCAGAATGTTAGATAGTCTACGTTTCTTTCGAGGTTTTGACGGTAAATGTGCACCGTGGAGGGTCCCTCACACGGCAACTTTTCTTCTAGGTACACATCTATCCAGTGCATGGTCAACTATTTGTTTAAACTTGAGCTACACTTCCTGTACATGTTTTGTCGTGAGCTATAAGTTTCAAGTTCCTCACTGAGATATGACACTACCGCCCCTCTATCTAGTTTACTGAACGTGTAAATCTTTCTACTTGTTCTTAGTTGCCCATTTTGCTTTGGTAATCACTGTTGTTACAAGCACCTCATGGTGACTGATACTCGTCTCAAAGTGAACTTCCTCGAAGAGGTAAGGTCTCCTTTTTCTAGGACGTTCTCGGACAATGCAATTAGTAATGTTTCACAAGACATCTTGTCATGCCCACCACTAATAAAATTGTACTTAAACCAATTGACTGTGGGTGATTAATCTCCTCTGATCATTACAGTTCACTGGGAAACTTATGTACTTGTTTTGAAGTTTTCGGTTACATCAGGAAGTGAGTCTGGTGATCGCTAGAAGGACCGCATTACTATTTATGTCCAAACTGGTACTGAACCTTTCCCAAACAATCTCGCATGCACCTTCTATCACGGTGGATTTGATTTTCTTGTCTATTGCAATAAATATACCACCTCTATTTCCTATTTGCCTATCCTTTCGATATACACTTAAATTTTCCCCAGAAATCTCACTGCTGCCCATTTTGGGTTTTAATCGACTTTCTGTACCTAGTGTTACGTGTGCCTCACTGCTTTCTATGAATGCTTCAAACTCTAGCACTTAGTTGCACTTCGGCAGTTAACAAGTAGGATTTTGATACTTTTGCTTGTGAATGACTTTTCTCTGGATCTTACTCTGATGTTTCTGATTCTCCTACAGTTATCGTTACCTAGACTGAACGGAGAGCGGGTATACAGCCAATGGGAGACAATGACGAATTTGAATGTAGTGAGACATTGAAAATAAAGGGAAAAAACTAAAATCGTTAATAATAGTTTGTTTATCAACTACCTAAATATGTTTCAGACATTTCAGGAGCTTGGTGCCGTTAACAAGGAATAGAACATCATTGATGAATATTCTTTTCTAAATTAGGTTACATTGCGAAGCTAACTCTTTAGCAATGCTTTTAAATGGTTGGCTAAAGATGAGCTTTAGTGGTGTAATAAAAGTATGACAAACATAAATTAGAACTCAAACCTTACTTTGACCATAAAACACTATCTTTCCAGAGTGGAAACAACTTAACGCCCCGTCATGCATGAAGATGATAGAGATAATTTTGCAGAAACGTTACGAGTATCGTATAGTGCAAGAGTAGTGTTGAGGAATGGTGGTTGTGACAGACTTTTCCCGCCTCTTGCGATGTCAGAGTCGTCTCTTTCAAAATGGCTCTGAACACTATGGGACTTAACATCTGAGGTCATCAGTCCTCTAGAACTTAGAACAACTTAAACCTAACTAACCTAAGGACATCACACACATCCATGCCCGAAGCAGGATTCGAACCTGCGACCGTAGCGGTCGCGGGGCTCCAAAATGAAGCGCGTATAACCGTTCGGCCACTCCGGCCGTCTCGTCTCTCTCAACTACGCGTACTCCGGTATTCTAAAACAGGCTTACCAGCAATGTAAATGGATCCCGCCAGGAAGCAGAATGTTGCTGACCAAGTACATGCGCCACGAAGCCACATTCCGCCTTATCGACGTGCAAATTGCCCCTACAGACTCCCCCATTTTGGGGACTTTACGAGGGGAGCGGAAGCGGCCGTAATACCGTTACTGGCCGACGCCTGGTGTCCATCGGCGTCCAGACGGGGGTGCCGGGACGACGACGGACAATGCCGGCCGCATTAGGCAAATCCAATAATGGCGGCCGCGGGGGTCCGCGCGTCCAGAGTCCAGTGCGGTGGCGCCCCGGGGGTAAGCCGCCGGAGAGCCGGCAACCGTCCGCTGGAATACTGAAACACAGAGGCGCACGGGTTCCTGTCGTATCTCGCTCGTGCGATGTCTTAAGCCGCGTTTCCGACTGCCACTAAAATGAAGTCACAGCAAGCCACATGACGACTAATACGGCAGTGGAGCCGTGTGTTGCTGTTTCCACTCAATCCTGACAAGATTCCCAGCTGCACGGCTTTCAATATGGCGTCTATTGAGATTATTCGAATAGACACTGGTGCTTGTCGTTCAGGCTACGGCATTGCAGTCGACCCAAGAAATGAATAAAAAGAAGAGGAGGCGTAGGTGTGGGATTTGGCCGTGGGTTTTTCGCAGAAATAACACAGGTGCAACAAGTCCAAATACATTATGAAAATTGATGTACGAATGTATGAATGTATGTGTGTATCACATCTCCCCCTAAACCTGTGGACTCATTTCAACCAAAATTGATTCATATAATTGCGTAGGGTTCCGAGGCCAGAGTCAGTCGACATAAAAGTTTTCTGGGTTTGGTACCGCGTCATAATGTAAAAACTACTGCTGCTGGAGAAAAACCAACGTTGCGGCCACGGTTGTAGCGGCCTTCTTCTGGGTCTAATGGTGCGTTCTAGCTATACAGTATCCCTTATATTTTGTTGTTACTGTCCACTGAATCTGCCATTACGTCATAATTTTAAAAAGGTAGTTAGTGTCATTGATCAGTTAAGGAAGAAGGAGAGGGAACTTTATTTTAATAGGTTATTGCGGTGGAGCGAGAACGTAACCTCTGTTGTCTATTGGCTCTTGTGTTTTGTGCCATGATTGGTGGTCACCGTCGAATGAGAAGTTGGCTGCTGTTTACCAACTGCTGGACGTCGGCCGCGCGGCGGCAGTTACTCGCCGGTAGTGCTCGTGCCTCGTGTTTACAGTGCGATCTGTTGGGCTCTGATTGCTGGCAGCCAAGATGGGGCAAGCCTGAGTCCATCGTCCCTGTTCATGTTGTTAGGGTGTTTAAGTATTTCGATGGCCTCTCTGATTTTGCGTTTCGTCATAACTGGCTGATTGGCCAACACACAGGCTTCGCTGAATTTTATTTCTTTTCAGCAGTCTTGCTGATGTTCTGCCACTGCGGATTTGTTGCGTTGCCCTAGACGAATATGGCGCTCTGGTTCCCGAATGCGCCTTGCTATTGGCCTAGCAGTCTCGCCCATGTATGCCTCCCCACATTCGCAATCCAACTTGTAAACGCCTGCGGTGTGTAATGTATCCACCTTGTCCTTAGTGGAGCCTAGCACGTCCTGGATCCTACGACCACTATAGAAGACAGGTTGCACCCCGACGCGCCGAAGGTGTTTGCCTATTCGGTCAGTAACATTTTTAACGTAAGGTAAGCGTACTGTTGGCTGCAGTTTGTCTATTTCTGGCTTATCTTTCTTACTTCTATTCGTCGACAAGGCTGTATGGATCGACTTATGGCTGTAGCTATTGCCTAGAAAGGTCGTGCGTAGCCTTTTAAGCTCAGGTGTGATGTTTTGAGCACACTTAGGCGCTGCGCACGGATTGCCAAATAAAGGATGACAGAGTTCTTCTGCGCTAGATTGGGCGTGCAGATACCTGTCTGTATGTGTAGGCTTGTGATATACTCTGTGCCCCAGTGTGCCCTCCGTTCTCCTGTACACTTCGACGTCTAGGAATGGGACAGCACCGTTCTTTTCTACGTCGAGCGTGAACTGTATCTTCCCGTGCATATTGTTCAAATATTCGTGAAACTTGTGTAGCTCCTTTTCACCATGAGACCATATTGCGAACGTGTCGTCCACGTATCTGAACCAGCAACGTGGGCGTAAAGGAGCTGAACTGAGGACCGTTGCTTCAAAGGCTTCCATGAATATGTCGCCTGCCAGCGGTGATAGGGGAGGCCCCATTGCTATGCCGTCTGTCTGCTCGTAGTATTTTCCTTACCATTTGAAGTACGTTGAAGTCAGGCACAACTCAACCAAATTGATACACATATCACTTGCCATATGGAAACCATCGCTGTGGGGGTAAGAACCAACTACCTATGAATGGGGTGGGGTTGAAGGTGAAAAACACTGTAGACCACGTCAGGAGGAAAAAAAAAATTACTTATTACATTTTCGCTGTTCATGCAGTGTAACTGCCACATGACGCATGAGGTTCTAATTTATTACTTTTTTACTACTTCACCGCGGAAGAGCGTAAAACTCTCCCTCCTTTCAATCGTCGTGTGAACGTCGAAATGGCAGATGTTGAGGTAACTGATCGCGGAAATGAGCAGCAGCTACAAGCGTTTAGTCGTAGAAAGGCTTCAGGACCAGATGATATACCTACAAGATTCTGTAAAGATTATGCGAAAGAACTTGCTCCCATTCTAGCAGTAATTTGTCGTAGATCGCTTGATCAACGAAAGTTACCTAATTACTGGAAAAAAGCGCAGACCATTCCCGTTTTTAAGAATGGACGTAAGACAGATCCACACAATTATAGACCTATATCGTTGACGTCAATCTGTTGTAGAATTACGGAACATGTTTCATGCTCAAGAATTATGAAGTTTTTGGAAAATAAACATCTTCTCTATAAAAATCAACATGGACTCCGCCAACAGAGATCCTGCGAAACTCAGCTCGCTCTGTTCCTCCATGAGATCCACAGCGCAGTGGACAACGACGCTCAGGTTGACGCTGTGTTGCTTGATTTCAGAAAGGCATCTCACACCGGCCCGCATTGCCGTTTACTGAAGAAAAGCTTTCAGAGTATCGGAGCAGACTTGCGATTGGATTCAAGACTTTTTGCAGACAGAACTCAACACGTCGTTTTTAACGGAACTAAATCGGCAGATGTAAAGGGAATATCCGGAATACCACAGGGAAGTGCGCTAGGACCGCTGCTATTCACAATATATATAAATGATCTAGTAGAAAGCGTCGGATGCTCTTTAAGGCTATTCGCAGATGATGCAGTTGTTTATACCAAAGTAGCAACACCAGAAGATAATAAGAATTTGCAGAACGACCTGCAAGAATGGATGAATTGTGCAGTCTCTGACAGTTGACCCTGAACGTAAATAAATGTAATATATTGCCCACACATAGGAAAAGAAATCCACTACTGTACAGCTACACTACTGATGACAAACAATTGCAGACGGAGTCTGCCGTAAAATATCTAGGCGTAATTATCCAGAGCGACCGTAAGTGGAATGACCATATAAATCAGATTGTGGGAAAAGCAGACAGCAGACTCTGATTCATCGGAAGAATCTTAAGGAAATGTAACTCATCCACGAAAGAAGTGTCTTAAAAGGCGCTTGTTCACCCCATTCTTGAGTATTGTTCATCCATCTGAGATCTCTATCAGGCAGGACTGATAGAGAAGATAGAGAAGATTCAACGGAGAGCGGCGCGTGTTTCGTCACGGGATCGTTTAGCTGGCGAGAGAGCGTTACGGATATGCTAAACAAACTCTTGTGGCAGAAGTTACAACAGAGGCGTTGTGCATCACAGAGAGTTTTGCTATTGAAATTTCGGGACAGCACTTTTCAGGAGGAGTCAGACAACATATTACTTTCCCCCGCATTCATCTCGCGTATTGACCACGAAGAGAAAATTCGAGAAATTAGAGCCAATACAGAGGCTTATCGACAATCATTCTTCCCACGCACTATTCGCGAGTGGCACAGTGTTGGAGGGCTCAGTTTAGCGGTACCGAAAGTACCCTCCGCCAGACACCATTAGGTGGCTTGCTGAGTATGATGTAGATGTAGATGAAAGGTATTCGCGACACATTTTCAGATTGTATCTAAATATACCACTGAATGTACCACCAAAATTATGACGTTATACGAGATATGATGTCATAAACACTGACATGCATGAAAAGCTGCCGCATTATGCATGACTTTTTGATTTATTACTGTTTTATTACTGGCTCTATTCACATCACATTTCGCAGACTGTAGCCACATACACCAGTGGATATACCTGAAAAATATCGTTCTACAGCACGTAGTCCAGACGACACAACGTCATAAAAGTTAAGCTGCGTGAAAATAAAATTGCAGGCTGGAATTCACTAGAGTTACAGGTGAAAAATATGTACAAATATGTGTGGAATATATCAAATATTTGTGAAATATATGCGGCATGTGCATACACTGAAAAAAAAACAAGGGTAAAAACCTCATCCTAAACCCCTGGAGCGACTTCAACCAGATTTGGTATACATTTTAGTTACGATTTGAAAAGAAATGCTGTCGGGTAAGAACCACGACTGTCTTGTTGGGGTGAGCGTGATAACGTGAAGATGAAAGGGCGGGGGGGGGGCGGGAGGGGGGGGGGAAGGAGATGGACAGACAGCAAGAGGAGAGGAGGAGATGGACACAGAAGATGGACGAAATCGACAGAGGGAAGGAGAAGCACAAATGGACAGAGAGAAGAGGAGATGGACATATAAAGGAAAGTGAAGGCTATGAACGACAGTGAGAAGGGGAGAAGGAGGTGGACAGTGAGGGGGGGGGGGGAGGACACGTTCAGTGAAAAGGAGTAGGAGGAGAGGGACAGGCAGGAAGTGAAGTATGACAAGGATAGAGAGAAGGGGAAGGAGAAGATGGACTAAATATGCATCCGGGCAACGCTGGGTACTTGACTACATGCATCCGGGCAACGCTTAACTTCCGGAAAGCGTTTGACTCGGTGCCCCACTGCAGACTCCTAACTAAGGTAAGAGCATATGGGATTAGTTCCCAAATATGTGAGTGGCTCGAAGACTTCTTAAGTAATAGAACCTAGTACGTTGCCCTCGATGGTGAATGTTCATCGGAGGTGAGGGTATCATCTGGGGTGCCCCAGGGAAGTGTGGTAGGTCCGCTGTTGTTTTCTATCTACGTAAATGATCTTTTGGATAGGGTGGATAGCAATGTACGGCTGTTTGCTGATGATGGTGTATGGGAAGGTGTCGTCGTTGAGTGACTGTAGGAGGATACAAGATGACTTGGACAGGATTTATGATTGGTGTAAAGGATGGCAGCTAACTGTAAATATAGATAAATGTAAATTAATGCAGATGAATAGGAAAAAGAGTCCCGTAATGTTTGAATACTCCATTAGTAGTATAGCGCTTGACACAGTCACGTCGATTAAATATTTGGGCGTAACATTGCAGAGCGATATGAAGTGGGACAAGCATGTAATGGCAGTTGTGGGGAAGGCACATAGTCGTCTTCCTTTCATTGGTAGAATTTTGGGAAGATGTGGTTCATCTGTAAAGGAGACCGCTTATAAAACACTAATGCGACCTATTCTTGAGTACTGCTCGAGCGTTTGGGATCCCTATCAGGTCGGATTGAGGGAGGACATAGAAGTAATTCAGAGGCGGGCTGCTAGATTTCTTACTGGTAGGTTTGATCATCACGCGAGTGTTACGGAAATGCTTCGGGCACTCGGGTGGGAGTCTCTGGAGGAAAGGAGGCGTTCTTTTCGTGAATCGCTACTGAGGAAATTTAGAGAACCAGCATCTGACGTTGACTGCACACAATTTTACTGCCGCCGACTTATATTTCGCGAAAAGACCACAAAGATAAGATAAGAGAGATCAGAGCTCGTACAGAGGCATATAGGCGGTCATTTTTCCCTCGTTCTGTTTGGGAGTCGAACAGGGAGAGAAGATGCTAGCTGTGGTACGAGGTACCCTCCGCCACGCACCGTATGGTGGATTGCGGAGTATGTATGTAGATGTAGATGTAGAAGGCTGTGTACTTGGCTACTATAGTTACAAACGATTTAGCACACGTAAAAGAAAATCCAGTCTTGAACCTCTTCCGGACATCAAAAGAAATTTCAAGTAACTGCTGTTGTGCGCATCGAACTCTATTAAATAAATACGATATTCACACTAGAGACGCAGTAAAAACTTGAGTGAAACTTAATATTTGACAGATGGCGACTACCTCCCGTCTCTCCAATATTTATACCGTCCTCAAAACCACTATTGCAAGGTTCTTGCGTGAAGTGTTGGATGCTATTTACAGTATCCGAAAGATTCATTCGAAAACTAAAATTTTCATTCTTGCATCTCACATCGGTTAAATACGAATAAATGTTAAAGATGTTCTACACCGAATTTTGGAGTTATGCATCATGCAAATCCCCAAAAAGACACTGTAATATAGTTGATTTTATTTGTTAAGAGCTACACTCAATCTGAAGTTATTCTGTCACCAGAAACTTAGTTACTTGCTTTCTCAAATTCACTAGGTAAGTGTTTCAGAGCAATGACGTTTCCAGTATACTAGAATCTGAATATACTGCCAGCACTGCGATCATTTTCACCATTCGAAAAATTAAATAAGCTGCTGTACAACTACAGACCACCTTTGACTAATCACCCAATAATAGTCGCCTACTCGCACACAGATCTCATGTACTAATAACATAAAGTACTTTCACCACGTAAATTAACCATTATGGCTCATGAAGGTTTTATATACCGATGTAACATTTCCTTACTCTGCAGTACAACAGACTGTACTTACAACGAAACATATTGGAGAGATATTTAATTTAATGTATTATTTTTATAATACTCAAACACAAATACGGGAAACACCAAACATGGAAATTTGCTTCAGAATCCTTGAAATCAAGGTAGCGACTGCTTGTTTTCCTTATGACTCTAACCGTTGGCGGAGGAAGGAAAATGGCAGCATGAAGTCAGAGCACGGCCAAAAGCGGCGTCAGTCGAATGATGCCACAGGAATTTTATGTTTCTGCACGTAAGTTCTGTGGCGTCACTTATGTACCTTCCAAGTGGCGTCACTTTTCTTGCATGTGGAAACCCTGCTGTAAGCTGCGTTCCCATATGTAACTAAAGTGATGTTGTCAGGCCACCGCTCGATTGGCGTCACCAAAGTTGCAAGTGGAAACACTCAAGTGACAGAAATATCACCAAAAGTTAAAACGCTTTGTAATCACAGCAAAACTTGTCCTAGAACTAAATAAGAGGAATAGAAAAAATAAAAGTTGAATCCAAAAGTGGACAACGTGAAAAAATAATATGTGGATATCAAGTACACTCGTGAATATGAAGATTCCTTGTACCAATTTTATAAGTATTACGGCTTCTGCAAGTTTATTAAAACAGAACTTCATTCTCTCAATAAGTACTCACAAATACGTAACTTTTGCGTTAAGACTTTCATGTCGCAGTAACAGGATCTTACCTTTAAATTTTTTGAATCTGAAGCCTAAGAAAGTTCTCTTGATAGTCTAGATTTTACACATTTTAGCACATTTCTAACCAGATTATGCTGTCTTTATGAGAATCTGAACGAAACGACCTGTGTGAATGGTAGTTTATCATTAACTAGAGCTTTAATTTTCTCGAATTGAACTGAACTGAACTCCTGGGAAACACAAACCTTGTTATCAATCAATCAATGACATTTATTTACCTAAAAAGCAGTTTACATACACAAATAAAACAACATGATCTTCGTGTACACTTTCAGTAGATATTTGTTAGTGTGTATTTGTAAGAGAAATGACAAAATTCATAACCAACTACATTTATTTACTTAAAAAGCAATTTACATTCATGAATAAAACCACATGATCTTCGTGTACACTTTCAGTAGGAATTTATTAGTGTGTATTTATAAGGGAAGTGACAAAATTTGTAACAGTCAGTAACTTTTTAAATATTACGTATTTAGGAATATGTGCTTCTTCAACAAACACACTGTTATTAGTCGTCATCTGTGAGAAGATGTTATACTGCCACGTGAAGTGTTCACTTCCTTACGTAATAAATGGCAGTGTGAAATGTTTATGAAATTCACACAAATTATGTCACTTACATTTTTTTCTCCTGACCATGCTATTTCAACCTCACTTTTCTTTCCCTTAAACCAGAGCTCTTGCTACAGCAGCGTGTTCCCAAATTCGTTCTTGTGCTGCTCCTTCCTTGCTTTAGAACCTGTTTTGCAAGTTTACACTTTTCTTTTCTTGGAAACCATGGTGGGCTTAAAGTTTACTCTTATGGATGTCCTCCAGTGTTGTAGCCATTTCTTGCAGGTCTTCTTCTTCTCGGTGAATTACGTCTCCTTCGTTTTCTTATTGAGAAATTAATAGAAGATCCAACTACTGAAACTTGTATCACTTGTATTTTAATAAGTTTCTAATACACGTAAAAGAAAGAGAATGGTGCAGGTACTTCTGATTATATGACATGTTATACATATAACTGTACAAAATAGTTTCAATTTGTGTTCTCTATAAATCGGGCTTTCACATTTTTTTTTGTAGTATCATAAACAATTGATGGCCTATCTAGCTGCTAACGTCACATAGTAGCAGTAATGGTCCTATTACACTTCTCTGGAGTGCTCCAGACATTGCCCTTATTCCAGTATTTCTCCATTTTGTTCCATCAATGGCGACGTGTTGAGTTCTATCTGCTAGAAAATACTGAATGCCGTGACAGATCTATTCTGATGGTCGGTGAGCTCGTATTTCGTTCATTAAACAACAGTGGCGAACTGTTTGAAACGTTTTGCTCAAGACAAGGTACACAGCATGAACCTGGGCACCAATGTTTACGGTGCTGTGGATATCACGGACGACCAGTGTGAGTTACGTTTCTCAAGACTTCTGTTCGCGGAATCCACGTTGATTTTTATACAGGATATTTTTGCCCTCCAAAGACGTCATAATAAGTGAGCATAAAATACATTCCAACTTTCTACGACCGACTGACATCAGTAATACATGTCTGTAAGTACATTCATTTATTCTACGACGCTTCTTTTGTAAGGTGCGGATTGTCTGGTTTTTGTACAATCTACCTACTACTTAGCGTGTAACGAGTGCTCTGAAAAGGAGAATATTAAGCCTTTGAACACTGGCCCTGTTGGGCAGGGAGATTCCAGACACTCCCACTGTCAGACATCAGAAGTATAGCTATTGTAGGTGTACCTAAAATATGTCAGTAAGGACAAACAAACAGTCTACTCACTGTACACTGAATTTTTTTTTACGTAAATTACCATACATATTCGCGTTCAGGATGCGAAAATGGTAATCTTAGGAAAATCCTATACACTCTAGGAAGAGCACATATTAAAAACAGAAGGTAAGAAAAGTATATTCATGAAATTTAACAAACGTAATACGAAAAAATATGACAAAAGTGTAAGCAAAATCTCAAGTGAAACATCCATCAGAGATATTCACTCTGGCAACATAAGCTATGTTACCGAAGTTGGGCAATGTTTCCTGTCACTTGAACGACTTATCCGAATTTAACTCAGGATGACGTGGCTGTCACGAACACGAGAGAATGATAGCTATAATTGCAAGCTGACGCAGTTCTGAAGTGAAAGCGCGCTACTGCCTTGCATTTCATCAGGCCATGGAGCCTGGGGACCTCAGCAGTGCGTCATTTACCTTTCGAAGTGTGCAGCGACAGTGGCGGTAGTAGCCGGCGGTATGTCTTGTACTTGTCACTCTAATAACACTATACTGGCCTCTCACAGGATTTAACCAGTCGAAAACTTCCCTAAGTTTTTGTGAAGTGGAAGACTGTATGTGTCCCTAGCTCAGGAGAAAATGGCTTTGCACACTTGCCAAGGCTGGGCGACGTGCACAAAATTGCCCTCAAAATTCTCGCAAGAACGTTAACTAAAACGTCTCGTCTCGTTTTCTGTGCTTTGGAGATCTACAAGGGATTCAGCACAAATAAGGGCTGTAACAGAGCCTAGTGAACCGAAAATGTTCACAGAAAAACCTCTTTCTGCGTCACCACAAGGCTTTAAGTGCCCCATGCAGCACGTGACATTTCTCTGCAAAAGAGAGTCTCAGTAATCCATCAGCAATTGACAATACTCTCGTGAATTTCTTCCACTTTACCGCGGCACTGCCTAGCACCAACACCGGTATCGGCCAATTGGAGCGCTCGATACATTCCGTACTTGATTTTTCGAGCCAATCAGTATTTTCTTAGTAAACTTCTGCGTCGCAATAACATTGCCTTCTCCCTCCTTATCTTCTTTTCCTTCAATCAGCGTCAGAGGGTTTTGTTATTGCGTTTAAGATTCGTCAGTGCAGGTGTCTTTCCTTGTGATTTTAAATTGGCTCCCTGCGGTGACGGTCGGTTTGTTGTGACTTGCTAATGTTTCCTGAAGTGGATTTCCATGTCGCGCTTCTGCGTCCTAAGTTGAACGACTGGTCCCTTTCACTTTAGTTCCACTTTACTATAAAAATGTACTCATTTATCTGCTTGCAAATTAGGAAGGAGCTATTAATACAGTGCACATGAAAGTCGAAAGTCACGTACGTGCGTACGTGCCCATTGCTTATTGCATCCTTCGTTACGAAACTAAGCTAATAACGACCTTATCAATCGAACTGGCGTTTCGTGGACAATCACATGTTGGGTGATAAAATACCCTGCCACCTTACACTTGAAAGCGGGAATTACCCTTAATGGAAAAGAAACTGCGGTACTATTAAAAACCAGACTTTTCTGGAACTTTGCTTCTTTATTTGCCCTCATCGAATTTTCTCTTCATTGCAGCGTCAAACTCTGAATGTGTCTTTCCCATGTGTGTATAACCAAATAATACCCCTCTGGTACTAAGTCGTAACAAGGCCATAATAAAGATCGTCAGATAAACTTGCGTGTAGTGAAGATGTAGCTTGCATTCTGAAACATGTGTAGCTCAACACAAACCTGTAATATAATCAGCTCTAGACCTTTTCTTCACAAAATATATATCTTACACAATTTACGTTTCCCTTGTAAAGCCAACAGCGAATAAAAAGAAGCACAGAAAAGTTTACCTGCTCCCACATCGTATTTTGTAAACTTGAAAACTGGTCTTATTTATTAGCAGATATGAATTAAAATTACAGAACAGTTTACATGCTCTCACATTGAGTTTTGTAAACTTGAAAACTGTTACTATTTAATACCAAATAAGAAAGAGGTTTTAGTTTTATTTTTCGTCTTGATAAAGCAGTGACAATGGTTCACGAGAGTGTCAACTTCGAAACTTGGAAAACACTACTATCCAAACACCCATCTTTATTTAACCGTCTGACAGATCTCTAACACGTGATGCAATAAAAGCAGTTATTTGGAAAATTGTCTTTACCACACTTTAGTAAAAAATTAGCAGCAGTAGCCTTGTAAAGGAAACTTCTCATATACACTTCCAAGGAGGCTTTGCATCGTAAAACTAATTTTTGTGTCATGCAGTTCAGATCGTCATTCATCTAAACTAACTCATTTCCATTGTTCTATGCCCCAATTACAATTATTTTATTTCCAGCTGAAATAGCAAGCAAAGATGTCACGTACCAAAAACGACACCCTCACGAATGATCTGCAATACAGCGTTACACGATATGTAGGAATGTGGAGTGTAGCTTCTTCATTACTGTAGGCCTTTCCACCTATTTCACAGCTTGTCGCTTATTATGCTTTACAGAGTAAACAATTCTTTGTTGTCAACGCTCTGTAATTAGCCAGTAACGTCTGGCACCCCTCTTTTCACTGTAATCTATCGTACATCCCTCGAACAAAAAACTGCGTCCAGTTCTAGGAAAAATTCACAGGTGACACCCGTCTACAAGAAGGGTAGTAGAAGTGATCCACAAAACTACCGTCCAGTATCCTTGACATCGATTTGTTGTACAATCTTAGAATATATTCTGAGTTCAAACATAATGAGGTATCTTGAACAAAATTACCTCCTCAGTGCCAACCAGCATGGTTTGCGAAAACATCGATCATGTGAAACACAACTCGCACTTTTCTCACATGGTATACTGAAAGCTTATGGAACAAGGGAACAAGGTAGACGCAGTGTTTTTTGATCTCTGAAAAGCATTTGACTCAGTACCGCACCTACGCTTGTTGTCAAAAATGTGATCAAATGTGATATCAAGTGATTTTTGTGACTGGATTGAGAACTTTTTGGTAGGGAGAACACAGCATGCTGTCTTGGATGGAGAGTCATAGTCAGATACAGAAGTAATTTCGCGTGTGCCCCAGGGAAGTGTGTTGGGACCCTTGCTGGTCTTATGTTATATTAATGACCTTGCAGACAATATTAATAGCAGAATCAGGTTTTTTCAGATGATGCAGTTATCTATAGTGAAGTACTATCTGAGAGAAGCTGCATAAATATTCAGTCAGAGCTTGCTGCGATTTCAACATGATGCAGAGATTGGAAACTTGCTCTAAACGTTCGGAAATGTAAAACTGTGGCTTCAAGAAACCAAAAACTGTAGTATCCTCTGACTATGACGTCAATGAGCCACTGTTGGAATCGGCCACCTGATACAAATACCTGGGTGTACAACTTTGTAGGGATATGAAATGGAACGATCACACAGGTTCAGTCGTGGGTAAAGCAAGTGGTCAGACTTCGGTTTATTGGTAGAATACTGGGGAAGTGCAATCAGTCTACTAAAGAGATTGCTTACAAACACTCGTGCGACCCATCCTAGGTTACTGCTAAAGTGTCTGGGACCCGTACGAGATAGGACTAACAGGGGATATTGAATGTACACAGAGAAGGGCAGCACAAATGGTCACAGATTTGTCTAATCCGTGGGAGAGTGTCACAGATATACTGAAGGAACTGAAATGGCAGTCTCTTGAGGACAGACGTAATCTGTCCAGAGAAAGTCTATTAACAAAGTTTCAAGAACCGGCTTTAAATGATTACTCTGGGGATATACTACGACCCTCACTCAGGGATCATGAGGATAAGATTAGAATAATTACTGCACGCACATAGGCATTCAAACAATCATTCTTCCAGCGGTCCATAAGTGAATGGAACAGGAAGACACCCTGGTAACTGGTACAATTAGAGTACTGTCTGCCATGCTCCTCACGGTGGTTTGCAGAGTATAGGTGTAGTGGTACATGTACATATCTTCATTGAGCAGTTTTTAGTCATTCACCCAATTTCATGACTGTTTGTGAGCATTCGATGAGATTAACCGTTTTAATACACTTGTTCGGAACTATTGGGCTGACGCAGTGTACTAACAGTCAAACTAGATTCAGTCAGTACTCTCGCGCATTCTTCCAACATGGAGCTGACTGAATGATCTCTCCGATCCCCACGTCTTCATACGAACATTTCGTATCACGTAAAGTCCGCTCAGGCCCAGATGGTACTCACTTGTATGGTACGTTATACGTCATTATGATCAGGGTGATCAGTGGCACTACTGAAAAAAATACTGAAGAACTACTGATTTCTGAATAGTTTAACTATTGAATAGTTTACTTTTTCCAAAATATTTGAAAAATTAATGTACTCAAGAGTAGTCACTCACGTAAATGGAAAAGATTTACTTAGCCATCATAGTTTGGATTCCAGAAGAACTGCTCGAATAAGAATGCAATTCGTGTCTTTACTCATCAAATAGCACAAGCCTTAAATAATAACATATCGGCAGTTGGTACTTTTGTGATCTTTCCAAAGCGTTTGACTGCGTAGATCATGTTACTATCTTAGAAAAATTCAAGTTTTATGGGACTGATGTCTTTGCACCTAGCTGGTTTGAATCACACTTAACAAACAGAATGCAAAGGGTTGTGCTTAATAATTCAGACAACGTTGGAAAGGCAGAAAATTTTAGTGACTGGAAAAAATTATATGTAAATAACCTTCCACATAACATTCAACAAGCAAAGTTAGTGGTTTTTGCAGACAATACTAGTGTTATATTAAAACCCTTTAGAGAGAAAGCAGCAGAAGAGTTGGTAAACGATGTTTTTCAAAATATAATTATGTGGATCTCTGAAAATGGTACTCTTCCTAAATCCTGAAAGAAAACACAATACACAGTTCTGTATAACAAATAGAGTCACACAAACAATTGATGTAGCACATGTGCAGGAGTCAGTAAATAGGGTAGAATACTTCAGTTTTTGGGTGTAACACTGATGCACACTTGACCAGGAAGAAACACATTACTGAGTTTCCCGAACAGATAAGTTCAGCTACTTTCACTCTTCGTAAAATTGGTGATCTTGGAAACAAGAGTATCACCCTCCTGACTTATTCTGCATATTTCCACTTAATAATGTCTTATGGAATAATTCTCTAGGGTGATTCATCACTTAGAAAGAAAGTTCTGAAAGTATAAAAGCGAGCAATAAGAATAATACGTGGTATTCACACACAGACGGCAAATAGGTATCTCTTCAAGGGGCTAGGCATTTTAACTGCGCCATCACTTTACGTACATCTGCGAATTAAGTTGGTCAAAATATTCCTTCACAATTTGAGAAGAACAATTATGTACATACCTACAGCACTAGACTGAATATGACCTTTATTACTCATTGTTTAAGTTGTCGGTGGCTCAGAAAGGAGTTCTATATACAATAACAAAATGTTGTGATCATTTCTCCAATAACATAAAGTGTTTTAAAGGTAGCAGAACAAGTTGTAAATTTAATTTAAAAATAATTTATCCTGGACAAATCCTATTTCATTGATGAATTTCTAATTAAAAACTGTTAGATAGAGAAAAAGAGTGTAGTTGCCGGAGTAGAACTAATAATAACAATACTTCATTAATTTTGACACTAATCATGCATACGTACCCTGTAAAGTGATTCGTTCTACGTCATTTCTACAAAAGAGTCGTTCAAATTATCCATGTAACATTTAACTAAGTAACTTTTTGCCGAAGAACGTTACCAGAACATGAGCAGCCCACAAGGATTTGTATGATTAAGGCACCTGCAGGGTACAATGGAACTTGCCAGCCTATGGGCAAGCGAGTGGCCGTCGCCTACAGAAGGGCGGTTAGGCAACTGGCGCAACTGATGGCCGTCAATGTGTTGCCTTATCTACATTAAATAGGGGCTATGACCCTGTAAGGCTCGGTAACACACAACTGAGGTAACGGTAAGCGCCGTTTGACATGCTTCTGGGAAAGAGCAGGACGTGGGACGAATGGCGGGACAGCTGGGTTCTCCCTCTGAAGCTGGCAGGCTACCGTAAGGTAAAAATGGAAATGTCGTGTGGCTAGGGCCTCCCGTCGGGTAGACCGTTCGCCTGGTGCAGGTCTTTCGATTTGACGCCACTTCGGCGACCTGCGTGTCGAACCGTAAGGTTGCAACCGTGTGCGGAGGACTATCGCAGCTGTTTCCGGTATTAAGTCTCTTCTGCGGCTTCGTTGTAAGTGATTGTAATTACTTACGAATGAAGCTCGAAATACGTTCTTGACAAGATTGAAACATTTATTGTAAATCTACTTTTGACCCATCACATAGGTATTCAACACTGTCACACGCTAAGAAAGATTTTTGTAATTTTTCATATTTATGGTACGTGAAGCTCGGAACTCAAGTATCAGTTGCCCCAAACAATTCGATACAACTCTCGAACATCATCTGAAAAATCGACTGTGACGTTTCCCGAGCTACCTTAATACCGCAGAGCAAGGTCGAACTTTTCGACAGGCAGTGTGACGCTGCTTTCACATACCACTTTGGTGGCCTGACTTCGGTTACCATCTGACACTAATTTTTAAACAAAGATGTACGTTCTTCGCCAGCCGATGTGGCCGAGAGGCTCTAGACGCTTCAGTCTGGAACCGTGCGACCGCTACGGTCAGATGTTCGAATCCTGCCTCGGGCATGGATGTGTGTGATGTCCTTAGGTTAGTTAGGTTTGAGTAGTTCTAAGTTCTAGGGGACTAATGACCTCAGATGTTAAGTCCCATAGTGGTCAGAGCCTTTTGAACTATTTGTACGTTCTTGAAGCATTTCGCTGAAGCGTAATAGGCACAAAGATGAAAAAAATCGGTATTGCTCGTGACCGATAATCACTCGATCGCTGGTCCCAGTATCGTTTCGGTCATTTTTTTTTTCACGGTCTAACAATACCACCACTTGCAAAGTAGGTTAGAAATCAGATCAATAATGTTGCTCACGCAGCATATGTTCGCTTTATCGGGCAACAACAAAGTTATTGACTGTGGATGGTATCGTCAGAATGGAAATAATGAAGTCACTGTAGAAAAGTCATAAATTTTGACACTTATCTTGAATGGATTCCCACGTAGATTTCGTCGAAGTTGTTATGGTTCATCTTGCTGATTCTAGGGTGATTACCCTTTGACTGCTAGAAGGTCCAGATCTGTATTTTAGCAATATTTGAAGACCTAACAAATGCGTTTTTCAGGAAAGTCTTAATGATCAAACAATCACAGATCAGAACAATGGTATGGTAGAAATAATTTTTCACTTGGTGTTCACGATCCACATTTTTATTAAACTTCTTGTAAATTCACATATACTTCTTCTTAAGTGTCACATCATCAAGAAAACAGTTCTGTATCAATCTTCATATATTTAATTTCCACTTTAACCAAACACAATACTTGACTGTTCTTTTACAAAGTGAAATAACAACTTAACTTCTGCAAAGTGAATCAAAGACTGCTCTGCGCGCTTTCGCGCCAAAACGGTTACAAGTAAGTCCAAGATTATGGCACTCTCACAGAAATAAATATACACAAGAAACATATCACTGTAATATATCGATACATCGGAGTACCTACACATTAATAAAACCAAATGTCTGTTACTTCGCAGAAAAGCAGTACGATATTACTCGTATCGAGAACTGGGCTTGGAGTTCCGTAATGGTCACGTAAATAAAGAACCATTACACCGAACATCTATGTTATCTGTCTATCCATCTACATAAAGAAAATTGTCCTTTTATTCGTTCGTTTGTAATTCATACAAATCTGCAGTTTTATTCCGAACTTGATGAAATTATGCACACTTTACCTTCAAGACAACAGAAAGATCACTGTTTACATAAGATTTCGTTATCTGACATATATGTATGTATTATATAAGGGGGATGTGTTTTTACAAAAAATCTCTAACAATTCTTGGTTGGTTTACTTGAAATTTCTACACAATCTCCTAATGAGCATTTGGGTGGAGAAAGGCTATATATATTTTTTAATATACACAATTTATAAATTATAAAAAAGAAAAGTTGCTCCCATAAATCTCGTAAAATACTTGACCGAGTCACTTCAAAGCTCTTGGTTAATTTACTTCAAATTTCTACATTCAGATGAAACAATGAAGAAATTAATTTAAAAATTAAATTCCTAATGAACGAAATATGTAGTGGTAAACTGACTGTAATTCCTATCGCGAGAATAAATTACGGTGGCAATACCCGTCTTGGAGAAAAGTACCATCAAAAGTAACTAGCGAGTGAAATGTCGAGAATTAGACACAGACATGATATATACTGGGCTGGTGCCCCCTGCCGCCGTTGGATAAGCAGCTGAGCAGCAAGTCGTATACTCCTAGCTCACTCATTTGTTACATAGTTTAATTCTTAATTTCTTTGCGTGTTTTTGGTACTTGCATTGTTTAATTCACAAATTTCGAGCGTATTATAGTATTTGAGAGTTGTAGCATCGCGTTTTAGTACCTGAATAGTGTAAATTCGCGTAGTCGTTTGTCTACTGTTTTGTTTTGAACGGCCAGTGTCGGTTGGTCGCAGTCAGTGTGCTCCCTGCCGCCGTTGGATAAGCAGCTGAGCAGCAAGTCGTATACTCCTAGCTCACTCATTTGTTACATAGTTTAATTCTTAATTTCTTTGCGTGTTTTTGGTTCTTGCATTGTTTAATTCATAAATTTCGGGCGTATTATAGTATTTGAGAGTGTAGCATCGTGTTTTAGTACCTGAATAGTGTAATTTCGCTTAGTCTCCTTCCGCCGCCGAGCAGTGTCAGCAGTGCGCAAGTAGCAGCATTACTGCATTTACTAGGCAATCTTGTATTTTAATAACCGTTTAAATTTTGTCGATTTGTTTGCGCTCTCTGTAGATTAGTTCAGACGTTCTTAGCAAAACAGTTTTTAGCATGGATAGGGACTGCAACTGCTGTGTTCGGATGCAGGCTGAGTTGGCATCCCTTCGCTCCCAGCTTCAGGCAGTGTTGGCTTCGGTCACACAGCTTGAGGCTGTTGCCAATGGGCATCACTGTGGGGGTCGGGATGGGGGTTTGTCGGGGACGGCCAGCTCGTCCCACGCATCCCCTGATCGGACTACGACTGTGGTTGCCCGGGATACTGCCCGCATTGAGGCTGATCCCTCACCTGTGGTAGAGTGGGAGGTCGTTTCAAGGTGTGGCAGGGGGCGAAAGACATTCCGGAGGGCTGAACGGAAAGCCTCTCCAGTTTGTCTGACGAACCGGTTTCAGGCTCTGTCTCAGGCTGATACTGATCTTCGGCCTGACATGGCTGCTTGTCCTGTTCCAGAGGTTGCCCCTCAGTCTGCAAGATCCGGGCAGTCGCAGAGGGTGGGCTTACTGGTAGTTGGGAGCTCCAACGTCAGGCGCGTAATGGGGCCCCTTAGGGAAATGGCAGCAAGAGAGGGGAAGAAAACCAATGTGCACTCCGTGTGCATACCGGGGGGAGTCATTCCAGATGTGGAAAGGGTCCTCCCGGATGCCATGAAGGGTACAGGGTGCACCCATCTGCAGGTGGTCGCTCATGTCGGCACCAATGATGTGTGTCGCTATGGATCGGAGGAAATCCTCTCTGGCTTCCGGCGGCTATCTGATTTGGTGAAGACTGCCAGTCTCGCTAGCGGGATGAAAGCAGAGCTCACCATCTGCAGCATCGTCGACAGGACTGACTGCGGACCTTTGGTACAGAGCCGAGTGGAGGGTCTGAATCAGAGGCTGAGACGGTTCTGCGACCGTGTGGGCTGCAGATTCCTCGACTTGCGCCATAGGGTGGTGGGGTTTCGGGTTCCGCTGGATAGGTCAGGAGTCCACTACACGCAACAAGCGGCTACACGGGTAGCAGGGGTTGTGTGGCGTGGGCTGGGCGGTTTTTTAGGTTAGATGGCCTTGGGCAAGTACAGAAAGGGCAACAGCCTCAACGGGTGCGGGGCAAAGTCAGGACATGCGGGGACCAAGCAGCAATCGGTATTGTAATTGTCAACTGTCGAAGCTGCGTTGGTAAAGTACCGGAACTTCAAGCGCTGATAGAAAGCACCGAAGCTGAAATCGTTATAGGTACAGAAAGCTGGCTTAAGTCAGAGATAAATTCTGCCGAAATTTTTACAAAGGTACAGACGGTGTTTAGAAAGGATAGATTGCATGCAACCGGTGGTGGAGTGTTCATCGCTGTTAGTAGTAGTTTATCCTGTAGTGAAGTAGAAGTGGATAGTTCCTGTGAATTATTATGGGTGGAGGGTACACTAAACAACCGAACTAGGTTAATAATTGGCTCCTTTTACCGACCTCCCGACTCAGCAGCAGTAGTGGCAGAACAACTGAGAGAAAATTTGGAATACATTTCACATAAATTTTCTCAGCATGTTATAGTCTTAGGTGGAGATTTCAATTTACCAGATATAGACTGGGACACTCAGATGTTTAGGACGGGTGGTAGGGACAGAGCATCGAGTGACATTATACTGAGTGCACTATCCGAAAATTACCTCGAGCAATTAAACAGAGAACCGACTCGTGGAGATAACATATTGGACCTACTGATAATAAACAGACCCGAACTTTTCGAATCTGTATGTACAGAACAGGGAATCAGTGATCATAAGGCCGTTGCAGCATCCCTGAATATGGAAGTTAATAGGAATATAAAAAAAGGGAGGAAGGTTTATCTGTTTAGCAAGAGTAATAGAAGGCAGATTTCAGACTACCTAACAGATCAAAACGAAAATTTCTGTTCCGACACTGACAATGTTGAGTGTTTATGGAAAAAGTTCAAGGCAATCGTAAAATGCGTTTTAGACAGGTACGTGCCGAGTAAAACGGTGAGGGACGGGAAAAACCCACCGTGGTACAACAACAAAGTTAGGAAACTACTGCGAAAGCAAAGAGAGCTTCACTCCAAGTTTAAACGCAGCCAAAACCTCTCAGACAAACAGAAGCTAAACGATGTCAAAGTTAGCGTAAGGAGGGCTATGCGTGAAGCGTTCATTGAATTCGAAAGTAAAATTCTATGTACCGACTTGACAGAAAATCCTAGGAAGTTCTGGTCTTACGTTAAATCAGTAAGTGGCTCGAAACAGCATATCCAGACACTGCGGGATGATGATGGCATTGAAACAGAGGATGACACGCGTAAAGCTGAAATACTAAACACCTTTTTCCAAAGCTGTTTCACAGAGGAAGACCGCACTGCAGTTCCTTCTCTAAATCCTCGCACAAACGAAAAAATGGCTGACATCGAAATAAGTGTCCAAGGAATAGAAAAGCAACTGGAATCACTCAATAGAGGAAAGTCCACTGGACCTGACGGGATACCAATTCGATTCTACACAGAGTACGCGAAAGAACTTGCCCCCCTTCTAACAGCCGTGTACCGCAAGTCTCTAGAGGAACGGAGGGTTCCAAATGATTGGAAAAGAGCACAGATAGTCCCAGTCTTCAAGAAGGGTCGTCGAGCAGATGCGCAAAACTATAGACCTATATCTCTTACGTCGATCTCTTGTAGAATTTTAGAACATGTTTTTTGCTCGCGTATCATGTCATTTCTGGAAACCCAGAATCTACTATGTAGGAATCAACATGGATTCCGGAAACAGCGATCGTGTGAGACCCAACTCGCCTTATTTGTTCATGAGACCCAGAAAATATTAGATACAGGCTCCCAGGTAGATGCTATTTTTCTTGACTTCCGGAAGGCGTTCGATACAGTTCCGCACTGTCGCCTGATAAGCAAAGTAAGAGCCTACGGAATATCAGACCAGCTGTGTGGCTGGATTGAGGAGTTTTTGGCAAACAGAACACAGCATGTTGTTATCAATGGAGAGACGTCTACAGACGTTAAAGTAACCTCTGGCGTGCCACAGGGGAGTGTTATGGGACCATTGCTTTTCACAATATATATAAATGACTTAGTAGATAGTGTCGGAAGTTCCATGCGGCTTTTCGCGGATGATGCTGTAGTATACAGAGAAGTTGCTGCATTAGAAAATTGTAGCGAAATACAGGAAGATCTGCAGCGGATAGGCACTTGGTGCAGGGAGTGGCAACTGACCCTTAACATAGACAAATGTAATGTATTGCGAATACATAGAAAGAAGGATCCTTTATTGTATGATTATATGATAGCGGAACAAACACTGGTAGCAGTTACTTCTGTAAAATATCTGGGAGTATGCGTACGGAACGATTTGAAGTGGAATGATCATATAAAACTAGTTGTTGGTAAGGCGGGTACCAGGTTGAGATTCATTGGGAGAGTGCTTAGAAAATGTAGTCCATCAACAAAGGAGGTGGCTTACAAAACACTCGTTCGACCTATACTTGAGTATTGCTCATCAGTGTGGGATCCGTACCAGGTCGGGTTGACGGAGGAGATAGAGAAGATCCAAAGAAGAGCGGCGCGTTTCGTCACTGGGTTATTTGGTAACCGTGATAGCGTTACGGAGATGTTTAATAAACTCAAGTGGCAGACTCTGCAAGAGAGGCGCTCTGCATCGCGGTGTAGCTTGCTCGCCAGGTTTCGAGAGGGTGCGTTTCTGGATGAGGTATCGAATATATTGCTTCCCCCTACTTATACTTCCCGAGGAGATCGCGAATGTAAAATTAGAGAGATTAGAGTGCGCACGGAGGCTTTCAGACAGTCGTTCTTCCCGCGAACCATACGCGACTGGAACAGGAAAGGGAGGTAATGACAGTGGCACGTAAAGTGCCCTCCGCCACACACCGTTGGGTGGCTTGCGGAGTATCAATGTAGATGTAGATGTAGATGTAGATGACATATGCCCTAGAAGATGTTTTTTCGTGTTTCAAGGTTATTTTGATTACTCAAATCAACAATGCCACACAAACACTAAGGCAAGTCATCGATATAGTACAAACAAAAGTCACTAGACCGCTGACCGACCAAAATATCGAACAGAACCCAAGATTTCCCGAACTGTAATGTAAACTGTTCCAACATTTCTAGTTGAGCGGAACACATCCCTACTTGAAGCAGTTAAAACTGAGATGAAACATTGTAAGACTGATTCTCCAAAAACGCAATGAGATACTTATCGCAAAATGTAACAACAAATGGCACAACTAATAATTTTTCGTACAGGTAAAGACGTATTCATTCGTCGCTTTTCGTTGATACCCAGTGATTCAAATATGCTCTTCGATTTAAAATAATTGAATTTTCCTATGCGGCTTGCGTTCGCTATGAGTATCAACAATCCAATCACTCCGTGTGGCAGATATTAAACATTTCTGGTAATGGTCAGAGTGTTCTACCAATGGTCAACTACTTGACCATAGAAATGCTCTCCTTGCTCACAGAGCCATTCGATATTCACTGTATGAACCTTCTCATAGCTGGAAAATCTCTTTCACCCCAGATGTCGTTTCACCTTCCCGAAATGATTTAAATCGCACTGAGCAGGATGTGGACTTCCCGACCAGCATCACTAGGTCTGCGCGGCTTTAGTCGAATTGCAGGCTAATTTCACAACGGTAGGACGCGAATTGCATTTGCTCCGTATATAGCTAGAATTTTACGACTAATCTCTGTTAAATTTAGACGTTTTTCCCGCAAGAATCATAGTGTCCCGCATGCCTCTAGTCTGGAACAGTTTTCCAGCTCCAGAGGCGTTTGTGATGCACTTGTTATCAGTCCCTTTACAGAGCTGTGTTCGAGGGAAACCTGAAACATGTATTCTCTTCTGAGAAACTCGCCACACTTGTTGCAGAATGGTCTTAGTGTGGGACGCCCCGTGTAACTTATTTTATAAATTCCCTATGGAGGTACAGACAGACGTGCATTACCACATAATTGGAAGTGAAGTAGAGCAAAAGGAAGTGTTAGGAATCTGTGGGTAGATGCAGACATGATAGTCAGCTTTGGTTTTTAAATGGAGTTGTTATATTTATGATCCGCAGAAACATATCTGTACATAGCAACTTCAGTGATGTAGCTGTTCCATATATCTGACAAGTAACTCGGTAAACTGCTTTCTAAAATTAGGATTCTTCTGTTTTTGTTGTTGAAATTTTTGGTGGCATGTCCTACAAAAGTTTCATCTGCACTCAAAGGTAATATACATAGACGGTATAAAAGGTATTAAAATCTACTCTGTTTGTCACTAAGGCGGCGTTACGTGTGCATAAGTTCTATACAAAGTAAATCATCAGAAACACGCATAGAAAAGTAAAAGCTGCAGCAACAGAACAAGAGAAAATAAAGCGTAATTGAGTGTTATAGGAAGGTGTTAGAAACCTGCAGGTTATGTAAGGGGAGCTCTAGCTTAATTATAACAGAACTTGGTAAAGAAACCGGATGCGACCTTTATACAAGACGTACTGGCAATCCATCACGAGATTCAGAAGCTTCGCTACTGTGTATTTTAAAACCGAGTGCTTCTAAAGGCCTCAAACCCCGACGTTTATGAGTTGTAGCTAGCGGTCTTGCCGTCTGAAATTCCCATCAATTACAATTAGATTCATAGATGCACTTTTCCAATACTTATGTGCTCCTTTTCAAATCCTACAGATGTTCTTGGATGGTTGTTTGATTTGTGGGAAGTGACAAAGCAGCGAGGCCATCGGTCCCATCGTTCAAGGGAACCACACCGGCATTTCTCTGAAGCGATTTAGAGAAATCACGGAAAACCTAAGTCAGGATGGTCGGGCGAGGACCGTCGATCTCCCTCGTACAAGACCAGTATGCCAACGACTCAGCCACCTCACCCGGCTGCAGATATTCTCTTGCATATCTTCCATGAGTAGCATCACTAGAAGAAAGAATTTGGGGAATTATTGAATTATTTAAATAAGCTTCTGCACTGGATGCATCTAATGAAACATCCAAACACACCGAAAAATTATGCCGAACCAGAAACTGCATAGAGATTCTTCCCTACTACAGACGAAGTGCTTAGATAGTCATCTATCCAATTACAGTTCAATACTCAACCCCACATCTACTAGCGGAGGGTACGTTTGAGGTAGGATAGGAGACTCTCTATGATGCGTGCAAGTTACTTTTCCATGAAGTTTAAGTAGAATACTGATAGCTACAAATAACTTATATTTAATTTTTTAGGGATCTCGAGTTCAGGAGTTCATCGATGTAAACCTAGTTTCACTGTGAGAAAAGCAAATTCTGTGTTAATGAAAATAGTTTTCTTTGTCTCTGGTTCTCACTTTTGAGATCAATACAATCTGCACTTGGCAATTACGCTGGTTTAGATTTTGTTTTCAATATACGTATTCATGTTCGTTTCCCAGAGACGTGTTCCAATTTTCTCTGCAGCAACTCTTCACAACAATACCAAATCATCATGTACTTTGAGGACAAATGTCGTTTTGAAGCAACACGAGAGTTTTAACGTTCTTCTTCAGCTGTCAGGTGCGACTGAATTCACATAAACTATTCAGTACAAACAAGAGTACGTCGTATCCAAAAACGGATCACAGCTTTCCAATAAAACGAACTGTTAAGGAAATAGCGCCCGTCAATCAAGGCGATAGTTCTGTCTCCTACCACTTAGTGGCGTTACTTGTAATACGATTTGGCTCTCCCAGCGATAGGTATGATGAGAAACCACTTTCTCGGCCAGAGGGTAGTACTTTAGACTCCTTTGTTTTGTAGAGCCTTATCATCTTCCCGATAATATTCCAGTCTTGGTATCGAACAATAAACAAGGGAAACTTCAATGCCACCTCACTATGATGTCACCTGCAAAGCAATATGCGTAAGGGGTCGGAACGATAACAATTCAGAGGTGGGCAAACACGTGTTGTGCAATTTGGTGGTTGTTGTCGTGGTCTTCATTCCGAAGACTGGTTTGAGACCGATACCCCTCTCCCTGCTACTCTACCCTATCCTCTTCATTTCCGAACAACTGCTGAAACGTACATCCTTTTGAATCTGATTACTATGCTTACATCCTGGTCTCCCCTACAATTTTGACCCTTCAATAATCCCTCAAACATTAAATTGGTGCTCCCTTGAGGTCTGAGGACGTGTCCTATCAAGGTATCCCTTCTTTTAGACAAACCGAGCCACAAATTTCCTTTGTCCCCAGTCCTCTTCAGTACCTACTCATGATTTACCAAAATAACTTCAGCATTTTTCTGTAGCACCACATTTCAAAACCTTCTGTTCCCTTCTAATGGGAACTGTTCATCGTCCATGTTTCACTCCACACATGGCTACACTCCAGACCAACACCTTCAGAAAAGACTTCCTAACAGATTAAAGCTGCACTGGATGTTAACTAATTTCTCTTCTTCTGAAACGCTTTTCTTTCCATTGCCAGTCTTTCCACTACGAGAATTACCAGTATTTTTACTGCCCAAATGGCAAAACTCATCTACTACTTTTGGTGTCTCGTTTCCTAAACTAATTCCTTTACGATTGCCTGATTGAATTCGACTAGATTCCATTACCCTTGTTTTGCCTTTGTCCACGTTCACCTTATATCCTCGTTTCAGGACACAGTCCATTTGATTAATCTGCTCTTCCAAGTCGTTTGCTGTCTCTGACAGAATTACCATGTCGACAGCAAATAGGAAAATTTTTATTTCTTCTCCATGAATATTAATTCTTTCTGAAAATTTTTCTTTGATTTCCTTTATTGTATGCTCTCTTAAAATATTGAATAACACTGGGGTAGTCTATAACCCTGTCTCACATCCATCTCAACCATTGCTTCAATTTCATGCCTCTCGACGCTTGTAACTACAGTCTGGTTTCTGTACAAGTTATAATGACCCTTTCGCTCCCTATATTTCACCCCAGTCACTTCCAGAATATTAAAGAATTTACTCGATTCGAAACTGTCAACAGCTTGCTCTAAGTCTAAAAATGCTACACAAGTAGGTTTGTCTCTCTTTAAGCTGTCTTCTCAGAGACGCCGCATGGTCAGTATTGCCTCATGTGTTCCTACATTTCTCCGGAAACCAAACTGATTTTCCCAGAGATCGGCTTCCACTAGATTTTCCATTCGTCGGTACAGTGTTATTTTAAGTAATGCAATCCATTCTGTCTTGCATAGAGGTATAGTGTAATAGACTGACATATTACCGAGACCAGTGCAATCAACCCTTAAAGGCTCGAGCTATCGACACTGACAAGCTATTGAGGCGTACTTTATAGATGTGGAACATTGTTAAAACACGCGAAATATTCCGACGAATTTGTAGTCATCACGATTTAAATTCCCACAGAATTGCAGCGATGGATAAATGTTACGTAGGGAATCAGTTTTCAATAATACCTTGTGAAACGGCAATTGCCGGCCGTGGTGGCCGAGCGGTTCTAGGCGCTACAGTCTGGTACCCCGCGACCGCTACGGTCGCAGGTTCCAATCCTGCCTCGGGCATGGTTGTGTGTGATGTCCTTAGGTTAGTTAGTTTTAAGTAGTTCTAAGTTCTAAGGGACTGATGACCTCAGAAGTTAAGTCCCATAGTGCTCAGAGCCATTTGAACCATTTGAAACGGCAACTGTATTGTTTTCCCGAAAAATGAGGAACAAATTGGAAGTTTTGAAATCATCTAGTTAGATGTTTATCATAAAGTGTGTATTATCACATCTGTTACCCGTAAGAGTGTCATTTATATAGTGGCACAAATAGTGTCAATAACTCATCAAGACCTCTGTCATCGCTGAGAGCAGTAGTGAAGTTAGTGTATGCGCGATATGCATTTTGGAACATAGCTGATTTGGCGTACAAAATCCCATAAAAATCGTTTCGTGATAAATGTACTGCAAAGCAAACTTATTAGCTCGGATTACCTCCAAACGTTACGCATAAATTAGAGGGAATTCTTGTTTTTACATCACGCAAAAAACTTAATAACTTCTATAATTAATTGAGACTTAAAAGTAATGCTCATAAAATGTTTGTATTTTCATCTACGCTGTTTGCAGCTTGCCGCAGAAAATCCTTTCAGAGGCAAACCGCAAGATTAATTTCAGTTTGTTATTTTATTTTAGTTGCTTACAACCATGCATAGTAAATAGCCTATCCCAGCTAATCTCATGAACATAATGCAATTATATCATGTTTTTCAAGTTTAATTACCAATTTCAGCCGAATTAAGCCATCTTCGGATCTAAAACACTGAAATATGACAGGTGCAACTGGTATTAGCTGCATCATGTCGTTACAACTTGGCCATTACAAGTAATAAAACGTGATTACCTCATAAAATTATAAGATCACCGCTCTCACCCGCGATACCACGATTCCTCTGAATCACCATTCTTGTTTACGCAATCTGTCGTTGGCATCTAGACAGGCGACAGTCTGTAATAAGTTTTATTAACAGCTGAATCTTCTCATTTATACACTAAACTTGAAAATCTAGAAGCACACAAATGGATCACTAATGTTTATTGGCAGTCAGATTGTAAAGGAAGTAAAAATAAAAATGAAACCACTTCTAGATTATTTATAGTGAAATATGCATGGAGAGAAAGAAATGAAAGAAATTCCCGGGGAAGCATTTAAATGCTGAAAGAAAGAAAGCCGTCCAAACTTGTGACAGGAAAGTGTGACCCTATCATAAATTACCTATCTCTATCCTTCCGACTATAGAATTAACTTTACCCTAGTATCTACGGATACAGAATTATGCTGGTAGATACTAATGGCTTAAAGTCATACGTCTATGTTAAACATATTCTCAGCAGAGAGAGATGCTATCGGTTACATTTTACCTCTAACTGCTTTGATATAGACTCCAGTACCTTCAGAGGGGCCGTCTACTTGCATAGGAAACACAGCTGTTATCCAGTGCATTGATGCTGACAGCAGTATTGTTTCAACAACATTAAATAGTATACAGTGAATTTTAGCAACCCCGTAGTCCAAAATTCTCCGTACTGTGGCTCACCAAAGTCGTATTTATTAATTTCAGTTTTTGCAATTAAACATTCTGCCGAATATTTTGGAGTTCTACCAGTGAAAGATTCTCGAATATGATGACATTGCTGAAACTATTCAACTCTTTTTTTTTTTTTTAAACAGTTCAATGTAGGGTGATGATTCAAAATGCTCTCTTTCTTGGTCGTTAAATGATTGTTCACTAGATCAAGGTTACATAGACAAACTCAGAAGGCAGCGTTATGAGCATCCCCATGTTCAGACACAATCAAATAATGGCAACTTTGTCTCGTTTTATTATTCTAGCCACAGGTGTCACTTTCCGTAACTTACAGATAAATGTCCCAAGCGCCTTGATGTACGTCAATTATTTATTTGTTATTTCCACTACCACCACGTGTTTCCAACATGAGAATAATCATAACTGAAATTTTAGTTTGCGTAAAACCATTTACAAAAGCAACTATATTTATTTCATGAAGATAGTCTAACCTTAACAAAGAGCCGAAGTACGAGGCCGTGCTGAAAAGTAATGCCTCCAATTTTTTTTTGTGAAAACTCTTAAAGCTTTTTAAATAAAACAAATTTTGTTAACATTCCACATCGTTATCCTTCAAGTCTACGTATTTATTTCTCAACATTGTCACCATGGCAACGGACACATTTCTCCCAACGAGAGACCAGTTTGTTGATATCGTAGAATGTTTGATTTTGTCAACGTAGCTACAACTTCACCTATGCTTGGAGCACTTCATCACTGTCAAAAAGAAGTTCTCGAAGAATTTCTTCAATGTTTTGGAAACAGATGAAAATTTGATGGGGCCAAACTGGGACCTTGTGGAGGACTGTCGATGACAGTGAGTCCAAGGTGTCGGATCGTTGCATTTGTCACAGCGCTCGTGTGTGGTCTAGGATTGTCGTGGTGAAGGAAAGGGTGCTCCATGTATCGACGAACTCTTCGAACTCGAAACTCGATTACAGCACGCTGTCTCTCACACTTCGACGTAATTACATTACATACTGCCATATAACGGGTTGGAGAAGGATGCAACTTGCGTCAGCGTAGTGGGAAAGTCGTGCGAGTAATATGCATGACGTGTAATATCTCAACCGATACTGAGAACAGAATAAAACATTCAGTGGCATTACTTTTCAGCACGCCCTCGTATTTGCTCACTAATTGCCACTTTCATTTCCCAACTTTACGCACCTCCATCTTCTACAAACAGGGATCCTCGCGTACGGATCTTCACTTTCTCAAAAGTCTCGAAACTGCGTAATAGGTACTCAGCTCTGTGACAGGTGGAGGAACAGATTCGGAATCGTTTCCACAGTCCGAAAAGCCGCCTGTGGGTATGCTCTGTTCACGAAAATGCAACGCCAACACTACAAAAGACCAGATTAAGTTTTTTGACTGTACTTCGAAGATCAGTGCGAATGTATTCAAAGTGCCGAGCAGAGATGGCTCATTCTCCCTTCAGTATGAACCGGTGCAGCAATGCACATTGGGAGTAAAAATTTAGCAATTTAGCATTGCTTGCATAAGAATAATTTCTGAAGTTCACTCTTTTTTAAAATAGTGTTCAAGATATTAGGTTCATACTTAGGAGAAGAGGAATTACAACGCCATTAGACTGTCTTCCTAAGATATCTCTGTTTCCATAAATAACTCAGTTCAATCGTCTTCGAACAACAGTATAACAAATTATTTCCCTCCACCCTAGGCCAGTTCTAGCTAGGGTGCCAGTTATCGACACTTTAAAACCGGCTCTTACTTCCCTTTCTTCCACTAGAAGTTACTCCATATTACATTGCGAGAATTTCGATAGAGCAGTCACTGTGAATGTTACCTTTGCACTGTCGCTACACGTAGTTCACAGTGACTTTGGATTGTCCTACATGGGCCAGTATGTACAGTCTACCTTTGGTCTGACTTTCTTACAATGAGTCGGTACTTAGTGTCTGACATCTTGTTTTTATCGTAAGACGTTTTTGTTTGGTCGGTTTCTTGTCTGTCTGTCTATTCAGAACAAAATTAAGCGATTAATTTCAAAGTAACTTCCCGATGAACTAGTGACTTCAAACTTCAATAGCGCAGAACTAGATGACAGTGCTGTAGTAACTTACTTTCCTGTCTGGTGTGTAGCGGAGGACATTTTCTGTATCTCTGCTTTATCCCCCTTTTCCTGTTCTGGTCGTAAATATTTCTCTTTTACAGGGATTGCTGGGAAGCTTCCGTGAGAGCACGAATGTCCCTAATTTTGTGGAGCCTCCTACACCACAGAGCATTAGACGATGGCATAAATAATTCCGAGAAACAGAAAGGCAAATCGCCGGGCCGTCCCCGAGAGTGTGACACAGACGTCGAACGCATCCTCCATAGTTTCACAAGAAGTCCGCAGAAATCACCGTCCCGTGCGGCTCGACAGCCCAACATGTCCCCGATGTCCGTCTGGCGTGTGTTGCCTTGACGTTTACGCATGAAACCATACAAAATTTAGCAACTGCAAACTCTTCGTGAAGGTGACAAACGACAATGTGTGGAGTTCTGTAATTTCGTTCTTGGCAAGATGGAGGATGACAGTTTTCTTACACTCTTAGCGTTTAGTGACGAGACAACATTCCATTTTAATGGAAAGCTAATTCAATACATGCTTGCTACAGTGTGGAAACCATTTGAACAAGCGCATTGACATATGCCGTGCCTCTCAAGGGGGCTTATTGAACACCTATGAAAAGGTATGAAAATAAATTATTTGAGTTTCCCGTTCATCAAAAATCAAAATTAATTGTATCTGTTTATTAGTTCCAGAAATATGGATGTGCCAAATCGGGTGATTCTTTTTGATACACCCTGTACTTCGGATGACGTAGGTGAAGAGAAACTAAAATAAACCTGAAATTTACTATATTTTTCTGTTGTAATCTCATCAAAATGCTTGAAATCATGGAAAAATTTTACACAAACAAGACTAACAAGCAGAAAATAGTTATTTAAATAAAAAATTTTATCTAGTACATTTTTAAAATGGATGAAAATTGTAAAATAATTTTTCTAGCTTTATACAGAGTCCTAAACCCACACAGATAGTCCTCAAAATTTGTAGTTGGGAGTCTCTTACGCATTCTCTTACGTTTCTTTACCTAATATGGCTATTGACACTACCGATAATCCTACCATCTACTACGTCATTCATGTATTGTACCAGAACTACCGAACCGTAGTACTGGTATAGAGCAACTCTTGTTGTAGAGTTCTTCAAAGACGATTCAAGTGATTTACGGAAAACAGAGGTATCTTAAGAAGATAGTCCCATGGGATGTAATATCTGTTCTCCCAGATGCGACCCTAATATCTTGAACACTATTATAAAAGAGTGATCTTCAGAAATTACCGGTATGCAGGCAATGTGATACTACTACTGATATTTTACTCACATAGTCCGTTTTAAAAATTCTGATGTAATGTTATTTTACATTAGTGAATTGCAGGTAACGCATATACGTCCCAGAAAGATGGGTTCTGCGTGGATACGAAACGAGTAGCGTCGTTGCAGTCTGCATTTACGGGCGACTTGAGTTTACTTCACAAGGCTGACGTGCTCTCGTCGTTCACGACGTTGTTCTCGAACTGATCGCAGATACTGTGATACCTCTCAGGCAATAAAGTGGAGAAACGGAAAGGTTCCTTGCGGTGTAAATTACTTCCTTGTATGCCCCACTGGGTTATAAGCACGCATTTACACTAATAAAAACTTTTTGACTCGCACGCTTCGTAGACAGCGAACAGCTTCGTTACAAATGCAAATTACTTTATCGATCAGGCGAGGAGCAGGCACTCACAGCCTTGTCCTTTACCGAATGGCTGGCTGACTGCATCGCGTGCAGGTACTTAGGGGAAGTGTTATTTTTCTGCTGCTTTTTCTTCGCGTATGAAGAGTCATACAAATTGCAGGCAAGTACATTTGCGGAGAAAGACGTTTGAATAATTCATAGACCCATATCGAAGACAAGGCCTTGGCAGCATACCAGAATGTTGTGTTCTATAATAACGACATGTAAAATTGCGTGCTCCTTCGTTCTGAAATTGTTAGACGAGAAATTCTTAGTCGAGTGCGACGCGAGATTATCCACTTTGATACCATATTTTCTGGAATACAATACAGGGTTATTACAAATGATTGAAGCCATTTCACAGCTCTACAATAACTTTATTATTTGAGATATTTTCACAATGCTTTGCACACACATACAAAAACTCAAAACGTTTTTTAGGCATTCACAAATGTTCGATATGTGCCCCTTTAGTGATTCGGCAGACATCAAGCCGATAATCAAGTTCCTCCCACACTCGGCGCAGCATGTCCCCATCAATGAGTTCGAAGGCATCGTTGATGCGAGCTCGCAGTTCTGGCACGTTTCTTGGTAGAGAAGGTTTAAACACTGAATCTTTCACATAACCCCACAGAAAGAAATCGCATGGGGTTAAGTCGGGAGAGCGTGGAGGCCATGACATGAATTGCTGATCACCAGGACCAATCCATCGGTTTTCCAAACTCCTGTTTAAGAAATGCTGAACATCATAATGGAAGTGCAGTGGAGCACCATCCTGTTGAAAGATGAAGTCGGCGCTGTCGGTCTCCAGTTGTGGCATGAGCCAATTTTCCAGCATGTCCAGATACACGTGTCCTGTAACGTTTTTTTCGCAGAAGAAAAAGGGGCCGTAAACTTTAAACCGTGAGATTGCACAAAACACGTTCACTTTTGGTGAATTGCGAATTTGCTGCACGAATGCGTGAGGATTCTCTACCTCCCAGATTCGCACATTGTGTCTGTTCACTTCACCATTAAGAAAAAATGTTGCTTCATCACTGAAAACAAGTTTCACACTGAACGCATCCTCTTCCATGAGCTGTTGCAACCGCGCCGAAAATTCAAAGCGTTTGACTTTGTCATCGGGTGTCAGGGCTTGTAGCAATTGTAAACGGTAAGGCTTCTGCTTTAGCCTTTTTCGTAAGATTTTCCAAACCGTCGGCTGTGGTACGTTTAGCTCCCTGCTTGCTTTATTCGTCGACTTCCGCGGGCTACACGTGATACTAGCCCGCACGCGTTCAACCGTTTCTTCGCTCACTGCAGGCCGACCCGTTGATTTCCCCTTACAGAGGCATCCAGAAGCTTTAAACTGCGCATACCATCGCCGAATGGAGTTAGCAGTTGGTGGATCTTTGTTGAACTTCGTCCTGAAGTGTCGTTGCACTGTTATGACTGACTGATGTGAGTGCATTTCAAGCACGACATACGCTTTCTCGGCTCCTGTCGCCATTTTGTCTCACTGCGCTCTCGAGCGCTCTGGCGGCAGAAACCTGAAGTGTGGCTTCAGCCGAACAAAACTTTATGAGTTTTTCTACGTATCTGTAGTGTGTCGTGACCATATGTCAATGAATGGAGCTACAGTGAATTTATGAAATCGCTTCAATCATTTGTAATAGCCCTGTATTCATTTTATTTCGGGAAATGACAGTTTGTATTGAGACATACTTCCCATTTACATACAAGCATTTAAAATTACTACAGTTTATTTGTAAACGACTTGCACACTAGTATTTATTGCGATTGTGGAAGTTTCTATCTTCATAGGTCTTTTGTTGAATTAATGGAACTACCATCCAAAAAATTGCAAGACGTGGTACCATTATCACAACGTAAGAACATGTATGCAATAAACTAATCGACTATGACAAGTTGATCAATAAAAATGAAATTAGTCATAACACAACGACACACTCAAGATCGAAGACCAGTCCCGCATTAATATCCTATGTCTAATAATTCCTAACCAGTTCTAGCAATATCGATTCTTTTCGGTCAGGTCTAGCATACACAAGCTCAGTAAACAACACTTAGTATATTCTACAGAGAATGTGTCCTCCTCTATGACATGTAATGGAGATCCAAATGGCTTTTGTTTGAGTATTGGACTTATTGAATTGCAAATTAATTTAGATTGAAACTGATGATGTTCATTTGCAGATTACACAGGCAATTGGAGTATGTAATACTGCACTGTAATCATTGAAATGCGTCGTAAGAGTAAATTAAAAAGTAAATGTCATCGAAAATACTGTCCATGTTAAAATCGGAGTTATGGTTAAAGTCCTTTGTTCAGGAACAGAAAACCTGCTGACTAACAGTAGCAATAATAATGAAAATAAATTTACAGATAAGGAATAATTGCAATTAATTCTTTTCTCTTTTACTTGAGGGTCAAAACAATTATACAAAAGAAAACCACGCTCATAATAATACTGAAGATGATATTCAGCATTGGCTACCTTCTTCGTACTTAATGAATAAGTACAAAGCACATCTGCACCTACAGCCCTTAATGGTGTCAGGTTCTTCTCGCGTAAATGTCTTACAGACTTTAATTTTTGATCTTAGTTTATACTGGAAACGTCTGCATATTACATTAAACTTTTAAGTCAAGCCAAGTAAATTACAACGCAAAATACAAACGTCAACAATTGACCGACTGAATTAAATGAACTTTTCGATTAAAAACTATTACTTATCAAAGAAAAAGGAAATGAGAGAGAGAGAGAGAGAGAGAGAGAGACAGAGAGAGA
Source organism: Schistocerca americana (assembly GCF_021461395.2). Lineage (NCBI taxonomy): Eukaryota > Metazoa > Arthropoda > Insecta > Orthoptera > Acrididae > Schistocerca > Schistocerca americana. The sequence goes on along the minus strand of NC_060119.1, from coordinate 924,234,547 downwards.
GAGAGAACGTCAGTACCGATATAAATTATGACTGAATACTCAAATGTGAACTTCTAGAACATTCTAGCAAAATTGCTATAAAACAGATTAATTCTAGTCAAGCTAAACACAGGCCCCGGGCAATTTATAGCAAATAATGTGACTTTTTCAGTTTTGTGGAGCGAAATTGTAATAAAGTGATATTGAAAAAAGATATCCAAATAGACGAACAAGCGGTAATAAAATGATATAAAAAATACTGCGACCTGTTATAAATTCATCACTGATTTCATGTATTGTGAATTATGTAATAATATTTACGAAAAACGTATACTAAGCCACATCTATAAGAAGGAGTTGGATACAACTTAGAAAGTCTTGATTTGTAAAGATTCGTAGAGGACAGATAACAAGAAGTATATTACATTACCACGGATCACTGAAAAATGCGTATGTTACCACAAGTTTTTGTTAGCTGGTTGGAATCACAACAGACTGTGTCAAGACAAATGGGAAAGCGAGGAATGACTATGGCTATCTCACTAAGGGTACACAGTTGATTAGTGTCGGATTGGCAGTGAACTGATGGAGGTCTGTCCGGTTAATGATGGAATCAATTATATCTAACGGCCGGGATTGACAAACGTCGTTACTGGGAAACAGTCAAGAATATCTTTTGTATAGTAGAGTTTTGGTCCGCGATACCAAAATTAATGAGTGGATAACTACTTTTATATGGCGGACAGCTGGGTTATCAATCATTATATCGAGGACAGATTTGCTTACATGGAACGTATGCGCACGTGAACACTAGAAATTTGGACGCTATTTTATAGTCATATCAGCAGTTCTCTTTTATGAAGTTATTCTCGTATCACTTAATATTTTAAAAGCCCTCAGAGGCAGAAAATTTTCATTTTTTATACTGCAAGATCGCACCTATCATCAATCACAGTAAATTGTACGTTAGGTCCTTGTATCATATTCCTTCTGACCACAATAAGAGCTGATACAAACAGAAAAAATAATATATTTTTTGAAGGAGACTATCAACAGCCGCTAAGAATTTTATCAAGTGAATGATTGGCCATCAACTGCTTTTATTTTTAACCCAAATATCGACCGATTTCAGTCACAGACCATCTTCACAGATTAGGGTTATAACAGTTTAAGCGCTAACATCACATCTGTGCTTACTTAAATAATAGCCATGCGTAGAGCGTGCCATGAATTCCAGTATACCACACAGGACTTTTAGAAGAAAATATATAAATAACAAGCGTAAACAGAGCAGTACTAAAGAGAAGACCAGAAGTATAAGTATCACAACTGTAAAAAATATTTCGTACAATTGTAGCACTTATACGTCTGACTTTTTCTTCAGCACGCGGTTTTACCGCTTCTCAAGAGGGGCTGCCTTAACCCTTTCATGGATAAAATTCATTTTTTATAATTTTTAAAATAGTAAGGCGATAATGATTTCTTTTCAGTCCCATTATTATACTTTCAGCGCCAAAATATTTTTTTAGTTCTCCGTTTTTTCACAATAGGAAGCGGGACACATATGTCCCATGAACCAACGTGGGATACCTTTCCTGTTGACTGAGTGATTTTGTAATTTTATTTTTTGGACATAAACAGGCTTTTGCAGGGAATAAAATAACTACAAATTATACATGCCTGTAATCTTTTATTTATTTGCTGCCACTGTAAAAAAATATTCATTACATGTATTTTTCATGAAAGATGATCAAAACTTACACAACCTTACTAGCCATGAAACTTGTGTAAACATGGTGTGGTACACCACAAGCAGTGCAAACAACTTTTGTTCTCTTCTTTTTAGACTTTTTGTTACAGAATCTGCATCGCTTCCCAGTGTCACTGTCTTTCGATAGATGTTTGCCTATATTCACGAGGTAGACATCATCTGACAGACTAGAAACTGCTCTCTTTGCTGGAAAGAAAGTGGGCACTGAACCCCTCTTTTTCCGGGATGAATACATATTAATCAGTTGTCTTGCTAATCTGAGGCGAAAGGATAACTGATCTATCTTCTGCCGTTGCGTTTGATACAATTCGTAAGAGCTGATAATAGCCAGATCAACAAAAAAATAAAATAGTCGGTACCACCATATTATCGATCGTTTGCGGATCATATATCTTTCACGTAGCTGATCAAATCGGTCAAAAAAAAAAAAAAAAAAAAAAAAAAAAAAAGGAGGTTCAAATGGCTCTAAGCACTATGGGTCTTTCTCAGGTCATCAGTCCCCTACAACTTAGAACTATGTCGGATCGTAGCAGCAAGTAGTCATGTCAGTGTGCACCACGTGTCTCTTTAACTTAGGGCTGGACAACACCAGGGAGCAACTGTACCATCGAAAAATAACTCCACACTAAGTGGTTACAGCAGCCATTATCCTATATGGGTCGTTTGCTTACTACACGTCATAGGGCGCACATCACAGACGCACAAGTACTACCTTAGGGCTTTAGAAGCAAAGAAAAGGATGAATCGTGGTACATGCTGAGATAGATCAGTTGCAGTATTGTTTAGCTTGACACCCACATTAATCGATACGTATCATTTCTCAAAGGGGTAGTATTCGGCAGTGGTGCAGACATTCAAGTGTGAAACATCTTTATATTAAATGGAATGGTGCCATTGATACATCAGCTATTGTCTTTCACAGGCGAAAGTTACATAAATACACTCCTGGAAATGGAAAAAAGAACACATTGACCCCGGTGTGTCAGACCCACCATACTTGCTCCGGACACTGCGAGAGGGCTGTACAAGCAATGATCACACGCACGGCACAGCGGACACACCAGGAACCGCGGTGGTGGCCGTCGAATGGCGCTAGCTGCGCAGCATTTGTGCACCGCCGCCGTCAGTGTCAGCCAGTTTGCCGTGGCATACGGAGCTCCATCGCAGTCTTTAACACTGGTAGCATGCCGCGACAGCGTGGACGTGAACCGTATGTGCAGTTGACGGACTTTGAGCGAGGGCGTATAGTGGGCATGCGGGAGGCCGGGTGGACGTACCGCCGAATTGCTCAACACGTGGGGCGTGAGGTCTCCACAGTACATCGATGTTGTCGCCAGTGGTCGGCGGAAGGTGCACGTGCCCGTCGACCTGGGACCGGACCGCAGCGACGCACGGATGCACGCCAAGACCGTAGGATCCTACGCAGTGCCGTAGGGGACCGCACCGCCATTTCCCAGCAAATTAGGGACACTGTTGCTCCTGGGGTATCGGCGAGGACCATTCGCAACCGTCACCATGAAGCTGGGCTACGGTCCCGTACACCGTTAGGCCGTCTTCCGCTCACGCCCCTACATCGTGCAGCCCGCCTCCAGTGGTGTCGCGACAGGCGTGAATAGAGGGACGAATGGAGACGTGTCGTCTTCAGCGATGAGAGTCGCTTCTGCCTTGGTGCCAATGATGGTCGTATGCGTGTTTGGCGCCGTGCAGGTGAGCGCCACAATCAGGACTGCATACGACCGAGGCACACAGGGCCAACACCCGGCATCATGGTGTGGGGAGCGATCTCCTACACTGGCCGTACACCACTGGTGATCGTCGAAGGGACACTGAATAGTGCACGGTACATCCAAACCGTCATCGAACCCATCGTTCTACCATTCCTAGACCGGCAAGGGAACTTGCTGTTCCAACAGGACAACGCACGTCCGCATGTATCCCGTGCCACCCAACGTGCTCTAGAAGGTGTAAGTCAACTACCCTTGCCAGCAAGATCTCCGGATCTGTCCCCCATTGAGCATGTTCGGGACTGGATGAAGCGTCGTCTCACGCGGTCTGCACGTCCAGCACGAACGCTGGTCCAACTGAGGCGCCAGGTGGAAATGGCATGGCAAGCCGGTCCACAGGACTACATCCAGCATCTCTACGATCGTCTCCATGGGAGAATAGCAGCCTGCATTGCTGCGAAAGGTGGATATACACTGTACTAGTGCCGACATTGTGCATGCTCTGTTGCCTGTGTCTATGTGCCTGTGGTTCTGTCAGTGTGATCATGTGATGTATCTGACCCCAGGAATGTGTCAATAAAGTTTCCCCTTCCTGGGACAATGAATTCACGGTGTTCTTATTTCAATTTCCAGGAGTGTATACTGCCGAATTATTGTAACGTGCAACAGTTAGTTCCTCTACAACTCGGCAGTGACCTGTGCTTTAGCAGTGACCAGTCTTCGTCTGTATGTGCGTGAAATGAGGGTGGTGGATCAAGATGAGTCCCTAATGCTTTCTCTGTCCCTCTGAGTCAATGCCAGAATGCGTTGGCACCGTCATTAGAACCATGTCCGCTGCTAATTAGTGGCCTCTACCTCACTTGGAGTATACATGGCAGTCTGACGTCATGCTCCTTATATGTCGCTGGTATGATGGTGGTAAGAATAGTACTGTGAGAGAAGATAGTTAGGTCACTAACGAAAAGACGAAAGGAAGATCCCATGGAAGGTATAGTCAATAATGTGCGAGAATTTTCTTTGGTAGAAAACAGCACATGGAGTAAGCGTGGGCAGTTTTGAACATCAGTAGTGTGGAGGTCACTGCAGAAGCTATTATAATACTTAATGAGTCTATAATGGAACATATGTTATGTAATGACTGTCACTTCCTAAAAGGGTGGGGATTTGGCACAACAAGTGGCTCTGGAAATGCTACAGGAACAGTGTACAGAGATAGCACTAAGAGAAGCCTCGGATTGTCATTGAGCAAAAAGCAAGACAACCTGGATGTCAGCAATTTCGTATGTGTTCTGATTTTTCGCTGACCGAGAGGACTGACACAATATAGTTCTGTAAAATGTTTGTTAATATTACAAAAAGTAGAAGGCTCTGTTACACACTAATACCGCCAGTGGGAGCGCAGTGGGAGGAATAACAATTAACAGTGTAACAGCCGGCTGGAGTGGCCGAGCGGTTCTAGGCGCTACAGTCTGGAACCGCACGACCGCTACGGTCGCAGGTTCGGATCCTGACTCGGGCATGGATGTGTGTGATGTCCTTAGGTTAGTTAGGTTTAAGTAGTTCTAAGTTCTAGGGGACTGATGACCTCAGAAGTTAGGTCCCATAGTGCCCACAGCCATTTGAACCAACAGTGTAACATTGTGGCACTCACTCCTGCTATGGAAAAGTTTGGAGTTAAACCTCATTGGCAATAAGTCTAGTCATTACGAGCTTTACACGTATTCGTCTTGTGAGCTAACGAGTACATCCTACTCCAGCGCATCCCCTGAAGTGCACATTAATGACCTGAGCTACGGAGACAGGTGAGTAAAATATGAAGTTATGTAATCAATTTTGTGTTTGTCATGTGCAGCGCCCCCATCCAGATCACCATCAACAATGTAACATGTCCTCACTCCATGACAAAATGTGGAATGATACAGTGCTGGTACACACGGAGTGACCGAGCGGTTCTAGGCGCTTCAGTCTGGAATCACGTGGCTGCTGCGGTCGCAGGTTCGAATCCTGCCAGGGGCATGGATGGTGGAACCCATTCAGGAAGCGGAGGATTATCTGCGTTTGAAGAGCGACAAAACTGTGACTCCGTTCTGATTTGGTGAAAGTGTACAGCAGCACTGCATCTTCATATGACACAGTGTTAGGCACAGTGGTGCAGATGATTAGAGTGTAGTCAAACAAGTCTGAAGGCCGAAGCAGTAGGAGACTATCCTCGGTGAAGTCACAACAGAACTGGAGGCCCTGGCAATCAGAGACCGGCGTTTGAACGATGAGCTTTCAGCATCCTGCACGACATTTTAAGCAAGACAACGATCGCTGCTGGCTTTCACGCAATCAAAACGTCAGCCGAACTGGAACAGCAGCGGTAACGTTGCAGCTGTGTCGGACCAATCCAGATACTTCTATAGGCGCCAGGTTAACATGCAACACGCACCATGAACATGTGAATTCACAGCTTCTGGAAAAGGAGAAGACCTAACTATTATTGGGACGGAGTGAGGTGGTGTGGTGCTCGTAATAGGCAGACCATCACAGCAGGACCACACTACTGATATTTCCATCTTATTCTGAGGTGGAGGTTTTCCTAAAATCGAAAATAATTTCTACAACAATGGGCTCTGCCGACTCACCCATCGCTGGAAAAAATTTGTTACCTCGAAAGGTAGATGAGCAGAGAAGGACTGATACAAGCATCAAGTCTCGTGGTCGCAGCTTGAAATTTTTGAGGGGGTAACTAACACCTTACGACTACCCCTGATAGGACTTTTGAAAGCTACACTACTGGCCATTAAAATTGCTACACCACGAAGATGACGTGCTACAGACGCGAAATTTAACCGTCAGGAAGAAGATGCTGAGATATGCAAATGATTAGCTTTTCAGAGCTTTCACACAAGATTGGCGCCGGTGGCGACACCTACAACGTGCTGACATGAGGAAAGTTTCCAACCGATTCCTTGTACACAAAATGCAGTTGACCGGCGTTGCCTGGCGAAACGTTGTTGTGTAGCCTCCTGTAAGGAGGAGAAATGCGTACCATCACGTTTCCGACTTTGATAAAGGTCAGATTGCAGCCTATCGCGATTGCGGTTTATCGTATCGCGACATTGCTGCTCGCCTTGGTCGAGATCCAATGACTGTTAGCAGAATATGGAATCGATGGGTTCAGGAGGGCAATACGGAACGCGGTGCTGGATCCCAACGGCCTCGTATCACTAGCAGTCGAGATGACAGGCATCTTATGCGCATGTCTGTAACGGATCGTGCAGCCACGTCAACAGATGGGGACGTTTGCAAGACAACAACCATCTGCACGAACAGTTCGAAGACGTTTCCAGCAGCATGGACTATCAGCTCGGAGACCACGGCTGCGGTTACCCTTGACGCTGCTGCATCACAGACAGGAGCGCCTGCGATGGTGTACTCAACGGCGAACCTGGGTGCACGAATGGCAAACTATCGTTTTTTCGGATGAATCCAGGTTGTGTTTACGGCAGCTTGATGTCTTACGACCCGTGGCTCTACCCTTCATTCGATCCATGCGAAACCCTACATTTCAGCAGAATAATGCACGATCGCATGTTGCAGGTCCTGTACGGGCCTGTCTGGATACAGAAAATGTTCGACTGCTGCCCTGGCCAGCACATTCTCCAGGTCGCTCACCAACTGAAAACGTCTGGTCAATGGCGGCCGAGCAACTGGCTCGTCACAATACGACAGTCACTACTCTTGATGAACTGTAGTATCGTGTTGAAGATGCATGGGCAGCTGTACCTTTACACGCCATCCAAGCTCTGTTTGACTCAATGCCCAGGCGTATCAAGGCCGTTATTACGGCCAGAGGTGGTTGTTCTGGGTAATGATTTCTCAGGATCTATGCACTCAAATTGCGTGAAAATGTAATCACATTTCAGTTCTAGTATAATATATTTGTCCAATGAATTATCGTCTGCATTTCTTCTTGGTGTAGCAATTGTAATGGCCAGTAGTGTATTTAAGATGTGTGCCGCAGATGCTTTTACGTTGATTCGCTGGATAGTCTTACCGTCTGTGTCTGTGACTGGTTGATGGCAGGGCTCGCCAGCTGCAGGCGGGTGGTGGAGGGTGGTCTGCTTTAGGTCAGTCGTCGGCCACTGCCCGTCATGGGCGCCCGCGTCACGGCGACGCGACGGCTCTCGTCCCACGCCTGCCGCTGCCAGAAAGGTCAGAGCGCGGCGCGGCCATTACGGCAACGTTAATGACTTCCAAATACCAGACGAGGCCGCGCCTGGCACAGCGCCGCGTCTTGTCCAGCTTCTCGCTGTGCATCTATGAAAAGGTCGCCTGAACAAAGGTCTCTTATCTAGCCGAGTTAACGACGCTACGTGTGCCGCACGGCCAGGGCGTTTGGCCAGCGGGCTTTGTCCCGCAATGCACTGGACTCAGCTGTAATACCGAGAGTCATTCTCGAGCTGGTTTCCCTACAGTGTGACTTATAGTAGTAGGCGGACGACATAGTTTTGGAAAGGAAGAAAATTTGTTCACTTTACAAACGTTGAAAACAGGGCAAGTATATTCTGGTAATGCGTGCTGAATGATAGCGAGGAGTACATTTCATGGAATCTACATTATATTTCGGTTACACGATTAATCACACACATCTAAAGGCTGTCAATTCAGCTAAATTCTTGGGAATTACAGTTAAGAATAACTTAAAATGTAACGGGTGTATGGATAATATTGTGGGGAAAGCAAACTAATGACAGCTTTATTAGCAGACCACTTAGAAGACGCAACATGTCTACCTAAGAGACTGCCTACATTACGCTTGTCCGTCCTCTGCTAGAGTATTGCTGTACAGCAAGGGGTTCTTACCTGACGGGTTTGGCGGAGGACATAGAAAAAGTTCGGAGTAGGGCAGCTTGTTTAATATTTTCGTGAAACAGGGGGGAGAATTTTGTTGAGGAGTATGTCATAACTCTCCATTACATTGAAAACAATATAGTCAACTTAAAGCTATTCTTTGTATTAGATGTCGATAGTAACAATCTGAGGGCGAAACATGGGAGCGAGATTTTAAACATTGTTGTGAGACGAGGTCTGTCTGCGATAATGGAAGTAGTAGTGTCGGTCGAGAGCTCGGAGACAGAAGACGTGTGACGCTGCCCTCACGTCGGTGACGGCAGATCTTACACTCTCAAGGCTTGACTTCCTTTATATAGCCAGGAGGGATTTAGATGGCTTGACTACGCTTGAAGATGGAATTAAAGGTAAAATTCGAAAGCATAGCGCATAAGCAATTGCAGTTAGCAATAATCCCATGCTTGTCTTGTCAGTTAAAGAAGCCTCCTTATCCTCCAAATAATAATAATTATTCTCCACATATAGTTAATAAATATGTTGTGGTTATTAAATGTTGACGTAAGTTTGAAATTTTTGTAACTTGTTAATCTGGAGCTCAGCCATTATTGAGACTTATACGGTCATTGTAAGGCATTTCGCCATTATTAATGCTTGGTCATGATGATTTCTGAAGTATTTAAATAGACTTAATTTATGAAATCCCTTCTCACAAGTTATTTAGTAGTTAACAGGGACCAAGCTAACTCTTTTTTATGAAATGCATTCTTAGTAACAACAAGCTTTAGCCGCTGCTGCTCCATGCTGCTGCGAATTGCTGTAAACCACATTGAAAAAGGCAGTCATTTAAAGAGGTGAGTGCAAAACTTAGGGCCTAAACAGAGACACTGACACACCACAACATGTCATGTATTCTAATCCAGTAAACTCCGTTGCACCAGCCATTTTCTGTGCCAATTGTAAATTCTTGTTCAAAAACGCGGTCATATAGCTTAGGCGTTCATTGTTACAGGTTCATTTGTTCCTGTAGTTTTTCATATTCAAATACGCAGTCAGATAGCCTATCCAAATGTTAGTTTTAAGTTTTTCATGTAACAATCTGTTGAGGGCTTAAAGGACAGTGAAACTGGCACTCATACAACACCCACACAATGTTATGCCGTTACATTCCGTTTACTGATAGCTCAGGTCGCTTATCGAGTCCAGTTTCACAGACGAGCATAGTCACATATTAGTTTAATATACGTAACATATTACTTGTAGGTACTTTACAACATCACGGATATGATACGCGGGTTGGAGTAGCAATTATTAAAACAAAGGAGTTTTTCGTTGCGACGAAATCCTTTTACGAAATTTCAGTCACCAACGTTCTCCTCCGAATGCGAAAATATTTTGTTGACACCCATCTACATAAGAAGAAATGATCATTGTAATAAAATAAGAGAAATCAGAGCTCACACGAAAGCTCTGAGTGTTCGTATCTCCCACGTGCTGTTACAAAGTGGAACGGTAGGGAAATAGTGTGAAAGTGGTTCGATGAACCCTCTGCCAGGCACTTAAGTGTGAATTACAGTCATGCAGATGTAGGTGTATACTACGTGGGTAATTATACACTTGCACCTCCTCATTCCGACCGCACTCATTACCAGACGGAAAGAGACAAAGGGTGAAGCGGAAATTATGTGATACACGAAGAGAAGCACCCTATTATTCCATGTTTTTCGTCTTCCCCGGGGTGGAGCTAACACAGATTGAGGCCTATTCTTTCCAAATGGGTCCACCCGAGCCTGAGTGTATCGAAGATCGTCATAGTCAATAATAACAAACTTGGCTTACCTATTTTAGTTTTAATCCCCTCCAATGCAATTTCATTGTGTTTTTAGCTAACTGCACTTCAGAAATTGAACCTGCAAAATTATGCACTGACAGTCGTATTTGGACATAGTACGAGAATCTGCATTACGCGAGCTCATTTTCAACAAGAAAAAGATGGTTGAAATGGCTCTGAGCACTATGGGACCTAACATCTGATGTCATCAGTCCCCTAGAACTTAGAACTACTTAAACCTAACTAACCTTAGGACATCACACATTCATGCCCGAGGCAGGATTCGAACCTGCGACCGTAGTGGTCGCGCGGTTCCGGACTGGAGCGCCTAGAACCGCTCGGCCTCCCCGGCCGGCCTAGTCAGACGTGCAGATAACTCTGTACCATTTTGCATTGACTACTTCATCAAAATCATTCACCTACACTTTAAAAACTGAATAGCGGTTATCATGTCAGCAGCATTAGTTTGTTGTTCAGGCAGCGCAATTATTTTAAGGAGAGGGAAAGGCAGCAGTAAGTCACGACAGTATTAGGACCCCTATATTGATACTATGTTTTTCCGAGTTAGGTAAATTTGTCTCTTACAACTTGATAATTCAAATCTTTGACGTAGTACGAAATGCAGTTTTTCATGCGAATCACTCGTACCACTGATTTCGCGATGGTATATTCGAAGCACATTTTCGTGTACTTACGAGGTCACGAACTTCCCTTGTCACAGCCGTACAACGATCTTCCTTAGTCGTGTTCTATTTATAAAACCGCAATGACGTGCAGCAGGTGACAATAAAATACACACGGGCATTGCTGGATATTTTAATGACGCTTATTACATGTCGCGGTAGGTGTAGCAGACCGGCTGTGTGACTGGACTGGAGAATTTCTAGCAAACAGAACGCAGCATCTTATTCTGAACGGAGAGAAATCTTCAGACGTAAAAGTAAGTTCGGGCCTGCCCCAGGGAGTGTTATAGGACCACGACTTATCATAATGTACATAAAAAGGTTGGGAGATATTCGTAAAGCTTTTCGCAGATGACGGTGTTGTATACATAGAAGTCGCAACGCTAGAAAATTGTAGCGAAGTGCGGAAAGACCTGCAGATGATAGGCGCTTGTTGCAGGGACTGTCAATGAATCCTCAACATAAAGAAATGTAACGTATTGCGAATACGTAGACTGAAAGATCCATTATTGTATGGTTACACGATTGCAGAACAATCATTGGAAGCAGTACCTGCATAAAATATCTCTGACTAGACGCACAGAGTGATTTGAAGTGCAACGACCACATAAAATTAATTCTTGGTAAAGCAGACGCCAGTCTGAGATATATTAGAATAATCCCCAGGAAATGTAGTCCATCAACAAGTGAATTACCTTACAAAACAGTCGTCCGACCGACACTGTGATATTCCTGCCGGCCGCGGTGGTCTAGCGGTTCTAGGCGCGCAGTCCGGAACCGCGAGACTGCTACGGTCGCAGGTTCGAATCCTGCCTCGGGCATGGATGTGTGTGATGTCCTTAGGTTAGTTAGGTTTAAGTAGTTCTAAGTTCTAGGGGACTGATGACCACAGCAGTTAAGTCCCATAATGCTCAGAGCCATTTTTGTGATATTCCTCATCAGTCTGGGATCTGCATCAGACAGGATTGTAGAGCAAATAGAGAAGATCCAAAGAAGAGCAGCATGTTTCCTAACAGGTTCGTTTAGTAAACAAGAAAGTGTCACGGAGATACTCAGTCAACTCCAGTGGCAGACGCTGAAAAAGATGCGTTCTGCATCACGAAATGGTCTGCTGTTAAAATTCGGAGAGTGTGCGCTCCTGGAAGAGAGAATGAATATATTACTTCCTCCTATGTATATGTATGAGCGTGAAGATAAAATCAGGGAGATACAAGCCCACACGGAAGCTTACCAGCAACCGTTCTTCCCGCGAACCATACGAGACACGATTGTTTTGTTTTGTCTTGACCACTGAACGGTGGGATCCATAAACTTTTGGCAGTGACTTGTTAAGTGTGCTTTGTGAATTGCATGTGGGACGCTTAGTATACTTAAAGAGGACAGTTGTCGTTTGGTGACTAATTATTGTATGAACGCAAGAAACTAAAGTGGGACATTGACATTTGCATTTGTAGTAGGAGACATTTCTGTAACTGGTGCGGGAATAAGTGCCGTTTGTTGGAACTTACGACTTTTAATTACACCATGAACTGAAAGGACAGAACCGTGGGTAATAGTAGTTGTAGGGCCATTTCTGGACGACCAGATTCGTGTGGATGGTACTCTGAGAGTGACTATGACATTTGTGTTTAATGTGAGATACAGTTTACTGTTCAGTGCGTGTTCAAAATGCCGATTTGAGTGACCTAAAGACTTTCGTCCGGGTAACGATGGGAGAGCTTTGACACCGAGACAGTGTTTCTAGGGAACCTGTCAGCAACTTTTTTGACCCCAAGAAAATCACAGAATGAAATGATTCTGTGTGACTCGCAAGATAGGGAATAATGTATTTGTACTTGTAATTGTGTAAATTTTTTTTATATGTTTCATTCCTGAAGGGACAGCAAGTGTAATTGTATTTCATTAACATTTGTGTTTAGAATAGTTAGTGCTTTTTTTTTGTTCTGGGTTACCAGTTCACGTAGGATGTTTATTAGAATATTTGGTACAATGATGTTTTAATTATTAGCCAGTGGCGTAATACTAACGTAGCGGCTCTTATTGCATTGGTCACTAAGGTTGTCACAGGGGACAAGAGTTTGCATTGCACAACAAATATCGGAATTAACTGATGCATTTTGATGTCGTGGACAGTAATGATCTTGTTGGTGTGTTGACTGAAGCCACTTATTTTCATTATCACAGTGGTGATATTTCACATTAAAGTGTAACGAAGGCTAGGCGAAATGCAAGTTCTTGTCGTCTAAATGTGTAACAACAGAGAAATGAGCAGTAGAGTAAGATACGAGAGCTATTGGTGGATTCAAGCACTTATTGCTAACTATTTACTGCATGTATTGATCAGAGTTGATGGACTGACTAGCTCAGCAGTAGGTATTTGTACTAGTGGACAAGGATAAGGTTAAACTCACAGTCGAGTAGTGGTGGCAATTGCTTAAGTGATGATAGTTAACGAGGTATGACATGATGTCTTAGGTTGACTATATTACGTAACCAGTATGTAACTTGTGGTATATTTCATTGTTTTTCTTCTCAGTTGTATTTCTCTGTAGGTTTGATGTATGTTTTAGAGTACTGATATGGAGCCTGACTTCTACGTGTAACTAGTGTGCGCAATTTTTTTCTTTTGTTGATTTTGTTTTGTACAGGGTTATTACAAATGATTGAAGCGATTTCACAGCTCTACAATAACTTTATTATTTGAGATATTTTCAAAATGCTTTGCACACACATACAAAAACTCAAAAAGGTTTTTTAGGCATTCACAAATGTTCGATATGTGCCGCTTTAGTGATTCAGCAGACATCAAGCCGATACTCAAGTTCCTCACACACTCGGCGCAGCATGTCCCCATCAATGAGTTCGAAGGCATCGTTGATGCGAGCTCGCAGTTCTGGCACGTTTCTTGGTAGAGAAGGTTTAAACACTGAATCTTTCACATAACCCCACAGAAAGAAATCGCATGGGGTTAAGTCGGGAGAGCGTGGAGGCCATTACATGAATTGCTGATCATGATCTCCACCACGACCGATCCATCGGTTTTCCAAACTCCTGTTTAAGAAATGCTGAACATCATAATGGAAGTGCAGTGGAGCACCATCCTGTTGAAAGATGAAGTCGGCGCTGTCGGTCTCCAGTTGCGGCATGAGCCAATTTCCGCGGGCTACGCGTGAAACTTGCCCGCACGCGTTCAACCGTTTCCTCGCTCACTGCAGGCCGACCCGTTGATTTCCCCTTACAGAGGCATCCAGAAGCTTTAAACTGCTCATACCATCGCCGAATGGAGTTAGCAGTTGGTGGATCTTTGTTGAACTTCGTCCTGAAGTGTCGTTGCACTGTTATGACTGACTGATTGAGTGCATTTCAAGCACGACATACGCTTTCTCGGCTCCTGTCGCCATTTTGTCTCACTGCGCTCTCGAGCGCTCTGACGGCAGAAACCTGAAGTGCGGCTTCAGCCGAACAAAACTTTATGAGTTTTTCTACGTATCTGTAGTGTGTCGTGACCATATGTCAATGAATGGAGCTACAGTGAATTTATGAAATCGCTTCAATCATTTGTAATAGCCCTGTATTTAGACATTGCCGTGTAAAGATTATTACAACGCAATTTATGAATGTCAGATTACTTGTTCTGTGTTTGGACGGTGAGCTATTTAAAATTTCATGAGTACAATTAGTATTTTTTTTTTATTTGTCATAGAATTAGTGAAGTTTGGATTACTCATAAAAATAACGAAGATCCCAGTAACTAAGAAAATTTTTATCTCAACATTATTTTTTATTTGTATGATGTAATGTTTTATTTGTCATGTGGATTGTTGTAAATTTGTATGTGTATGTTACTCCGGATTGTGGGGAATGCAATAATGCAAAAACTGTGTCAATAATTTGGTAAAGTAACAGCATTTGGTCGTCTATTTGAGGTCACCAGGGGCTAAGGTCTCCTCCTGGTTATTTTGATGACTTGCTACGTTTGTTCTAATACAGCTTTCTTAAAAAAATTATCAGAACTACCCTCGCATTGCAAGGATAGTACCGTGCCATTTTTTTCTGCATATGTACCCGGTGGTGAAAGAGTACAGTACCGCCCGACATTGAAAACAGGTACAACATACTTCATTATTTTTGTCAGAACAACACATTTTTTTGTAAAATAACTCAATTTCAATTAATACAGCGAAGCCGGATACCAGTGTGGGAAAGAATGACAATTTATTTGTTTAATTGATCACATGTGCACTCCCTCAAAATAAGTCCCTACATCCAGTTTGGTGAGATCTGTGAAATGAATGAATGTATGGTCGTCTGCTAACCGCAGATAGTGAATGTGAATATATGATCATCTCTGAGACGATCCTTTGGCCACCTTTGGTGGGACCAAAGAGATGAAATTTACCTGAGCTTTGAGCGCCTGAAATGTGGCTGACCAATACGGTAGCAAGGTGCTCCCCCACTTCGACAGAGGTGCGAGAGGACCTGAAGAACACCCATGTTTCAGCACTCTGCCGCTGGATCTTGTGCTGTTAAGACCTGTCTTAGTTGTGCTCCGTAAAGACAAAAGAGTGGAGAGAATGGTATGCATGTGGAATATTTAAGAGTAGTTTGAAATAATAATTTCTCTATTTCAGGAACTTTTGTGTGGAGAATTAAATGTCAGGCAGGCAATATTAATGGGATCGTAGTAATCTTCGGAAGTGACCAACGGTCACAATGAAACCACGTGTAGCAATAAGTTGAAATACTTCCGTGTGCTTAAGTTAAGCTGAATTACTAACGTGTGTACTATAAGTTGAAATATTTAAGAAATGGGGTGTGCAGGACTTGAAATTAGAGATGAGTACTTCCACGTGGTGAGTACTGTGTGAGTCTCAATCTGAGACAAAGGATAAAGAGAAGTACTCGTCCATGGTATCAGTTGAGGACTCGTGTGTGTGATGAATATGTTCTTAATATTACTTTGCGAGATATGTTTCTGTGTGACGCTTGATTCAAACTATAATACTCTGAGAGAGAAGCAAGGTGAGTCAGCCGTCTATCCAGCAATGCCACATGGCTTGCATTGCACAGGAAGACGTGCTTATATCTCCAGAGTTCATAGTAGGAAAGTAGAATTACGAAGTGGGGCAGTGTCGTGTGAAACTGGGATAAATACTAATTGAAGTGGGAAAGCTGAAAGTGATAGTGTTGTGACTATTTATTGTATTGTATTCCATGTTGTAGTGTGGTGTATGTCATGTAATTTGGGTATATGTGGTTTGCATGGGAGAGTAGCAAGGTAGTTTCAAAAGATTAGTGGGTTATGCTTGTTCCTTCTGTACCGCTCGATCTGGAGGAAAGTTTCGTGATGATGATTGTGAGAGTCGAAGTGTGAGATATAATAAAAGATCCACCATCCTATCCAGAAAGTGCACTGTAGCGTTAAATAATTACGAGACCATAAGGTAGAGAATCACCAATGTAAAGCCATGCCCACTGGGCGGAATTTCTCATGTGTTATTGTTGTAGGTTATAGAATTTGTGTGTTTAGGTTATAGAATTTATCGTAATAAATAAGATAGTGAAAAGAAAAAGATTGGTGGACTTTTCCTTCTAATTGTATGTTGTCATGATGTCCCGAATTTATAATATGTGCGCCATTCATATTCAGTGCGGTGGCCACGTCTTGATAAAAGCCGTTAAATAAAAGACAAAAAGAAAATGTGGTATTGCCAGTGCGTAGTGAACAGTCAGGGTTCTGCAAATTACTGATAGTCAGATGTGCGTTTCCGTTGCGTATTATTCAAACAGGAGGATAATTTGTAACTTAATTGAGAGTACGAGAGTTCATATTACTCGATAAATAAGAATGAATCCACTCGCTTTTGGCAGACCACTCATCTTGCAGGCCTGACTGCTTGATGCCACAGTATGAACAAGACATGTGGGTGCCTCTCAACTCTTACAGCTCAGCAGTACGTTGACGATATTCTACGCCTCATTTCGTTGCCCTTCGTGGCTAGCCATCCTGGGCTCACATTTCAGCAAGGTTATGCCAGCCCACACATGGCGAGAATTTCTACTGCTTTTCTTCGTGCTTTCCAGACCATACCAAGCTGAAGACCTGTCTGGAGACTACCCAGACAGTTGTGGGATAGCAACATAACTGACGGCCGCCATACGGCCCGACAACCAGGAGTGGTGGTCTAGGATGACATTTATTTTCGTAGCGAGACCTCTTTGTAGAGACGATATTCTACGCCCCGTTTCGTTCTCTTCCTCCGTGGAAAGCCATCCTGTGCTTATAATTCAGCTAGATAATGCCCGCCCGCACACAACGACAGCTTCTACTGCTTGTCTTCGTACTTGCCAGACTCTACCTTGGCCAACAACGTCGCTGGATCTCTCTCCAAGTTTTGAAGTATTATGGACAGGTCCCTACAACCAGCTAGGGATTTTGACAATCTAACGAGCCAATTGGACAGGATCTGGCACGATATCCCTCAGGACTACATCCAACAAATCAGTCAATCAATGCCAAGGCAGCCGGCCGCTGTGGCCGAGCGGTTCTAGGCCCTTCAGTCTGGAACCGCGCTGCTGCTACGGTCGCAGGTTCAAATCCTGCCGTGGGCATGGATGTGTGTGGTGTCCTTAGGTTAGTTAGGTTTAAGTAGTTCTAAGTCTAGGGGACTGATGACCTCAAATGTTTAGTCCCATAGTGCTTAGAGCCATTTGCATTTGAATGCCAAGCCAAATAACTTCTTGGATAAAGGTGACCCTTCACGTTGTTGACTTGTTTAATTTATGAAGCTCTTTCTCTTGAATAAATAATCCAATTTCCCTGAAGCTGTAATCATTTGTTCGTCTGTACATGTACATCGCAACTACCGATTTCCCTGCCAGTTTATTTCGTGACATTCCTAAAAGAAGTTCGGAAACAGGTCTTGCCCTCTCTGGAAAACTGCACCTGCTTCGGAACGCCGACGTGATGGAGTACAGTGCCGCCGCAGTCGCTATGTCGCTCACCGTTGCTCGCTTGATTTCACGGCTGATGGATGAGCTTGAGCGCTTACCTCACTTGTCAACAGAAGCCGGTTTTTGCCCGATGCCATTTGAAATGGACAAGGTCCAGCAGGAAGGACAGGAAATGCAGGCTGTTCACAGAACTGGCCGTTTTATTTGCAGCTCGTACGATCCTAATCGGATTCTCATTATGACAGTTTCAACGCGAACGTTTGACACCGATGTATAGAACATGTTTTTGAGTTATGGCTTCCAGTGATCCTTCTGCTATGGTGAGTGAAGCAACTATCTCGTTCCACACGACGAAAAAGTAAGAAATCTGGCGGTGGTAGAATATTTTATCCTATGAACTAGTTAGGAAGTGGAAGCTGTGGTGGTGGCTGATCACGAGAATTCCTACTACTATTACAACTATATCTAGTGTCATGTACAAGGTGTTATGAGTGAAAGGGTAACAATAGGAAGAATGAAGAACAGTTATAGTACAACATGCTGTCGATAAGGAGGTGCAGGTTTAACGGAAAATTCAGCTGCAGAGTCTGTCTTGTATCATGTGATAACACGATGTACATTTATTGAAATGTTAAAGAATTTCAGGAGGTTCTAAGTTCGTAAACAACTATATCTGTTTACATATCTGTTCGAAACTTTTTAGTGGATTAAGCACATCTGGAAATGGCAACTCTTGCAGAAACATGTAACGTGAATATTTTTAATGCATCTAAGCGGTCGTAACCTAATATATTATTGTACAGGGTGTTACAAAAAGGTACCACCAAACTTTCAGTAAACATTCCTCACACACAAACTCCGCATTTATAAACATTGCACTGACTGCAAAACCACGTTCGTGATGAACACTAACCTGTTGATGTTGCGTACTGATGTGCTTGATGCTAGACTGTAGAGCAATAAGTCGCATGTCAACAGAAGCACCGAAGTCAACATTACCTTCCTTCAATTGGGCCAACTGGCGGTGAATCGAGGACGTACAGTACATACTGACGAAGCTAAAATGAGCTCTAACATGGAAATTAAGCGTTTCCGGACACATGTCCACATAACATCTTTTCTTTATTTGTGTGTGAGGAATGTTTCCTGAAAGTTTGGCCGTACCTGTTTGTAACACCCTGTATAGGGGTTAGCAAAAAGGTTTCGTTTGAGGGCTTTGCTGCAGCATATGTGCAGTGTAGTGCAATTCCCATGCTGGCATATAAGCACCGTCATATAGGTAAGGGATTAGTGTGGCATTAGCGTCTTTCCGAGTTGCGTCAGTAAATGCGGTAACGTGAACTATGTTGACATTATTATCAAATGAGTC
The DNA here is from genome assembly GCF_021461395.2 of Schistocerca americana. NCBI lineage: Eukaryota > Metazoa > Arthropoda > Insecta > Orthoptera > Acrididae > Schistocerca > Schistocerca americana. Next base: position 924,215,400 of record NC_060119.1, on the reverse strand, counting down.
AAAATGGGGTCAACGTGCTTTCATTTTTTTTCTTGGGTGCCGAAGGAGAAACACCCTTAGACATCTATAGGAGAATGAAGAATGTGTATAGGGTAGCATGTCTTCCGAAAAAAAAGAAAAAAAGAACTTCGACAAGTGGCGGTGCTCCAGCATGATAACGAGAGTTATCTATCGAAAATGTAATAAGAGTATACGATTCCAGTCGGACGAGGATGTACAGCAGGCAGTTACGGACTTCTTCACGCAGCAGGACACGGTGTCTTCAACCTGGTTCATTGGTGAGATGATTGCCTCAACGCTTCCGGAGATTTTGCCTGATTGGCGTCCAATTCTTGACCGTATGGCCTTCGAACGGAAAGTTTTTGAGCGCCCCTTATACAAAACTCTGTTGAAGGATCTGCATCTTCTTTACTTTGTTGTCCGCAACTGTGCTATAATAAATTTAAGCAGAGTAAAAATTAACACATATAACACTTTATTTTCCTGCTAATATTTCGCCAGTTCTTCAAGCTGTGTTTGGTGACTGGATTATGTACATACACCAGGCCCACAGGCTTGCATAGCATATCTATAATATACTTTTATATTCATATGTATGAGATATTTTGGAAGAATGGACATTTAGTACATACTGTTTTGAGCTTTAAATTCTGCTGGGTGATGATAGGGCAGTTGAAACTTGTTGCAGTAAAATAAAGATATATTTTTGATGGTACACAGGGTGAGTGACATAACATCACCACTGGAAACACCTCACAAACCACAACAAACACTGGATAACCAATTGCGCAGAGCGAAAGTGAGGATGGGGGCAGTTCTAATTGGTTAATACACACCATTGAGAAATGCACGGAAGTCTGATTTTCAATACATACTTACGCTTTTTTTTTAATGGAAACCTGTTATTATTTTTAACACAACTGAAAACAGAAAAAATTCTTAATCTATGCCGTTTCTTACATTATAAAATGTTAATAACACCCAGAGTAATTTGTAACATAAAGTTGACGCTTGAGTAGCTCCTAAGCAGTTCAGTCGTGTGTATCGGAGAGAACCGAATTAATTAGGGATGCAAAAAGAACAATGTTGTAACGTAGTCACAGAAGAGACTTGAACAGCACGTCACATCCACAAGCTAACATTTTTATTAGTCTTTTTCTCGGAAGAATACTGTACAGCACTGATTTATTAGACGAAAATGTACATTTACATGAGAATTTAGTTAAACTTACAACTTTGTTTTTTGTTTTCAGTTACAGAATGTAACTGTGTCCTGACACTTCAGGCTAATAAATGTACAAGGTGGTGCCCATCATTTGCTGCACACATTTGTAATCTACCGCATAATGAATGTCTTACACGAAGCAGTACATCTGGTGTAATGTTGCCACAGGCTGCCTAAATACGATGTTTCATATCCCCTGGGGTTGTAGGCACATCACGGTACACGTTCTCCTGTAACGTACCCCACAGAAAGAAGTCTAAAGGGTGTAAGTTCAGGAGAACGGGCTGGCCAGTTTATATGTCCACCACGTCCGTCGAACATTCTGTCAAGGGTCAGCCTAGTCTTCATTGCAGGATGTGCAGGGGCACCATCATGATGATACCACATACGTCTGCGCGTTTCCAGCGGAATATTTCCTAGTAATGTTTACAGATCACTTGGTGGAAAATCGATGTATATTGCAGCTGTATGGGAGCCTTCAATGAAGTGAGTACCAATGAGAGGGTCGCCAATTACTCCGCACCATACATTTACATTCCACGGTCGCTATCGCTCCACCTGTCGAAGCCAGCGAGGATTTTCCACGGACCAGTAATGCATGTTTCGTAAATTCACTGCACCGTTGTTTGTGAAACCTGCTTCATCGGTACACAGGTACAGCTGCAACGCATTCTCTGTTAATGCCCATTGACAGAAATTCACTCGATTATTAAAGTCCTCTCCCTGAAATTGCTGACGCAGCGACACATGATACGGGTGAAATTTGTGACGAAGAAGTATGCGCATTACACTACTTTGACTGAATGCATTGCGTCATGGAACTCATGTGTGCAGCAGCATGGACTATCAGCTCGGAGACCATGGCTGCGGTTACCCTTGACGCTGCATCACAGACAGGAGCGTCTGCGATGGTGTACTCATCGACGAACCTGGGTGCACGAATGGGAAAACGTTATTTTTTTCGGATGAATCCAGGTTCTGTTTACAGCATCATGATGGTCGCATCCGTGTTTGGCGTGTAAGCTTTGTGTCGTGCAGTCACAAGGGTACACGAGTGGGCCTTCGTCTCCGAAAGCCCACATTAATGATGTTTCGTTGAATGGTTCGCACGCTGACACTTGCTGAAGCCCAGAATTGAAATCCGCAGCAATTTGTGGAAGGGTTGCACTTCTGTCACGCTGATCGATTCACTTCAGTCGTCGTTGGTTCCATTCTTACAGCATATTTTTCCGGCCGCAGCGATGTCGGAGATTTGATGTTTTACCAGATTCGTGATATTCACGGTACACTCGTTAAATGGTCGTACGGGAAAACCCCCACTTCATCGCTACCTCGGAGGTGATTCGTCCCATCGCCCATACGCCGACTAGAGCACCACTTTCGAGCTCGCTTAAATCTTGATAAGGTGCCACTGCAGCAGCAGTAACCAATCTTACAACTGCGCCAGACACTTGTTGTGTTATAGACGCGTTGCCGACCGCAGCGCTGCCTTCTGCCTGTTTACATATCTCTGTATTTGAATATGCATGCCTATACCATTTTCTTTGCCGCATCAGTGGTTAAGAAGCGTAAAAGAACGGACGTACAATATTAAAGACCAATGTCCTTAACATCGGTTTGCTACAGAATTTTTGAACAGATTTTCTGTTCGAATGTACTAAATTGCGTTGTCACGGAAAAGTTTCTGTCCAACATTAAGCAAGGTTTGGGAAAAGCATCGCTCGTGCGAATCTCAGCTTACCGTTTTCTCACATAATATCCTGCGAACTACGGATGAGGGGCAACAACCAGACTGAATTTATGAGCTTTGGATAAAGCATTTGTCACCGAGCTCCACTGCAGACTATCAACGGAGATACGAGAGTACGGAATACGTTCCCAGATATGTGAGTGGCTCGAAGACTTGTAAAGTAACAGAACCCAGTACTTTGTACTCGACAGCGTGTGTTCATCATAGACAAGGGCATTGTCAGGAGTGCCCCGAGGAAATTTGACAGGACCCATGTTATTTTATTTATACGTAAGTGACCTGAGGGGTACGTCGAGCGGCAGTCTGCGGCCGTTTGCTGATGATGCTGTGGTGTATTGGAAGGTTTTTTAGGAGGATACAAACAAAATTTCTAGTTGGTGTGATGATTGACAGCTAGCCCCAAATGTAGAAAAATGTAAGTTAACGCAGATGAGTAGCAAAAACCAACCCGTAATATTCGAATACAGCTTTAGTAGTGTGCTGCATGACAGAAACATCGATCAAAACATCTAGGCGTAAAGATGCAGAGTGATATGAAATGGAATGATCATGTAAAGTTTGTAGTAGGAAAGGCGAATGGTCGACTTTCGGTTGGTGGGAGAATTTTATGAAGGTGTCGTTCATCTGTAAAGGAGACCACAAATAGGACACTTGTGCGACACTTTCTTGAGTACTGCTGGAGTGTTTGGAATCCTTACCAGGCAGGATTAAAGGAAGATATCGAAGAAATTCAGAGCGGGTTGCTAGATTTGTTACCAATAGGTTCGAAAAATACACAGTTATTACAGAGATACCTCGAGAACTCAAATGGGAGCCGCTCGAGGGAAGTTGACGTTGTTTTCGAGAAACACTAAATAGAAAATTTAGAGAACCGGCATTTGGAACTAACTGTGTAACGATTCTACTGCTGTCAGTGTATACAGTGTACAGTTAGTCGTAAGAACCACGAAGATGATATACGAAAAATTAAGACTCGTACGGAGGTAGACAGGCAGTCGTTTTTCCCTCGCTTTGTGTGCGAGTGGAACAGGAAAGGAAACGGCTAGTAGTGGCACAGGGTACACTCCGCCACACACCGTACAATGTCTGGCGGATTATGTACGTAGATGTAGACGCGGAACTATTCTCTTAAACTTGAGCAACAGTTCTTGTATATGCTCCTCTTCAGAGCTAAAAATATCAAGTTCCGTCTAGAGACGTGACAGCACTGCTTCATTATCTATTGTTTGTGCCTAACTTATAAATCCTTCTATTTGTTTCAGTTGCGCTTTGTACTTTGACAGTTATTGTTGCTAAAAGGCGTCCTAGATAGTTTTAAAGACGTCTTGTCACAAACCTCACTTACAGAACTGCAATTTTCCCAGATGATTGTTGCACGATTAAAGCCTTTTGCGGTGATGACGGCATTATAGAGGAAGTAGCCAACTTAGGTTTGTCTCTAAAGGTTTCGGTTACATCAGGAGCTGGGTCTTGATGGTCGATATCTGAAACAAATTAGAATTTGATACCCACTGCTGATAGTGGATTTGGCCCAAACAATCTGTCATGCAGCTTCAGTCTCTATCTCGGTGGATTTAGGTTTCTTATCTATTGCTACAATGACACCACCTCCATTTCCCCTTAGCCTATCATTTCCATATACGCTTCAATTTTCCCCAGAAATTTCAGTTTAAATTTTCCCCAGAAATTTCAAACTTTGGCACCATGATGCGAATGCTTCTGCTGCTAGTCACTGGGATTTAAACACTCTCGTGTGACTTACATTACAGTTGTCATTACGTAAAAGCATGTTACTGTATCGAATGCGTTTCATAATGAAACGGCATCAAACCGGGTGCCAGTATCTGCTGATTTCTGGGTCTCATGGATGAACAGAGCATAGCTGAGTTTCGAAGGGTCACTGATTGCGGAATCCGTTCTGATTCATGCGGAGATTTTCGGTCTCCCAAGAAACCATAATACGCAAGTATGAAACATATCCAAAATTCTACAACAACCTGACGTCGCAGATAGCCCATATTTGTAAATAACTGTTCGACGTCCCTTCTTGAAACCAGAATGACATGATCATTTCTCGCAGTCACCTGGAACGCTTCGTTACTCCAACAACCTAAAATGGATTTCCGCGTGTTCATCAGGTATCTAATTAACTTCGAAATCTTGCTTTCTTTATTTCTCTTCTAGTGGATGACTGCTATGAAGATTCATGTTATTCATTGCTTCTGTTTTATAATTGTCATCGATAAATAAATGTTCAATGTGTAAATTGTCCAACATAGGCTTCAGTAGGAAAATTTGTAATTGGATGCCAGCGTATGAAAATCCTAAATTGTAAAAAACAGGCCTAAACAGTCTTGGTAAATTAACATCACTAATTTTCAGGTTGGATCGCTTTTGGGCCGCAAATACTCTTACTTGTCCGTTTAAGTTTTCCAGATTGGTCTGATACAACCCACATTAGAAAACCTAAAACCCAAAACAAGCACCACTTGCTCTACGCAAAAATTATTGGGTATTGTTATACCAACCACTAAATGCTGAAGGTCGTAAGGTAGCCGTTGTTCCATCCTGAGAACAAACCCGACCTCTGTGAGGTGAAGACACGTTATTAAGCATCTCTAGGTTCAACAAGGATTCTTACGACTGCTCATGTAACTGAGCACGTGTCTGTCGATAACGTGCAGTCTTCGAATATGGTTGGTCGTGAACACCCGTTTCAAGGAATAATTCTAAAGAACAATAACTGAATTTTGCGTTCTATAATCGTAAGAACATTGAACAGTGATTAGCAAGTGGGAAATGTCTTGCAGGATTGAAGTATTCATGAAATTTGAAGTTTTTGTAATCTCTTAGCACGACTTTGTTGCTGTGATTCAATTATATCTTTCGACAAAGGATATATTATTATTAGTATATCATTGCTGATATAACTACTGCAAATCATTTGAGAAATACAAATAAAAGATGCACATAATTTACAAATTTATAGATATATTTGTATTATTGATCACATCTGCAGTAGTATCCAAGAATTGCGAGGCGTTTCCTTGGTGTGAATTTCTAGGGCACTCTTCAGCAATATGTCTGACAGTCTGGCTTGGAGAGCCACTGTTATACTCTGCAGTGGTGGTTTTCTCCGTCTGTATAGTAGTTCACCGCATTTTCCATCCTGTTGAGTGTACTCCATGTCCTCTGGGGCAGATGAAGTTTCCATGGTTTGTACTTGGCTTGGAGAAGTCTATGAAGCTCAGAGCTCTGATGGAGTGATATTATACCATTCTTGGCTCCAGAGTTTGCGGGGATTGAAGTTATGACCCACCAGGATGTTAACTGTCCTGAGTGAGAAACGTCTGGAAAGAAGTCTGTTGATCCGGATGGCAGGCATGTCCTCATGAATTGGCATCTGCTTGTTATTGCAGATTTTCTTCTATTCCCTCAAAAGGATATTCTTTCGTCTCAGGTTGGGTGCTGGAATGTGGCTCGGGGCAGCTAGCCAGAATACTGGAGGGGACTTGACTGAGTCAGTAACAGACCGCTTTGTTTAATTTATTTGCGTATCTACCAGCTTCGTGTGTCTGCTGTTTATCCAAACAGAACAGCATTACTCTGCTGCCGGGTAGAGAAGGCCGAGGGCGGATGATTGTGAGGTCGAAGCTGCTGAGCCCCATGTTGTACAAAATATTTTTTGCAGAATGTTATTTCTTGACCTCAATTTAGCTGCAGTCTTTGTTGTTGTTGTTGTTGTGGTCTTCAGTCCTAAGACTGGTTTGATGCAGCTCTCCATGCTAATCTATCCTGTGCAAGCTCCTTCATCTCCCAGTATCTACTGCAACCTACATCCTTCTGAATGTGCTTAGTGTATTGATCTCTTGGTCTCCCTCTACGATTTTTACCCTCCACGCTGCCCTCCAATGCTAAATTTGTTATCCCTTGATGCCTCAGGACATGTCCTACCAACCGATCCCTTCTTCTAGTCAAGTTGTGCCACAAGCTTCTCCTCTCGCCAATCCTATTCAGTACCTCCTCATTAGTTACGTGATCTACCCACCTAATCTTCAACATTCTTCTGTAGCACCACACCTCGAAAGGTTCTATTCTCTTCTTGTCCAAACTATTTATTGTCCATGTTTCACTTCCATACGCTCCATACAAATACTTTCAGAAACGACTTCCTGACACTTAAATCTATACTCGATGTTAACAAATTTCTCTTCTTCAGAAACGCTTTCCTTGCCATTGCCAGTCTACATTTTATATCCTCTCTACTTCGACCATCATCAGTTATTTTGCTCCCCAAATAGAAAAACTCCTTTACTACTTTAAGTGTCTCATTTCCTAATCTAATTCCCTCAACATCACCCGACTTAATTCGACTACATTCCATTATCCTCGTTTTGCTTTTGTTGATGTTCATCTTTTATCCTCCTTTCGAGACACTGTCCATTCCGTTCAACTGCTCTTTCAAGTCCTTTGCTGTCTCTGACAGAATTACAATGTCATCGGCGAACCTCAAAGTTTTTATTTCTTCTCCCTGGATTTTAAAACCTACTCCCAATTTTTCTTTTGTTTCCTTTACTGCTTGCTCAGTATACAGATTGAATAACATCGGGGAGAGGCTACAACCCTGTCTCACTCCCTTCCCAACCACTGCCTTTGTTAGATGCTGTTTAAATGACAGCGTTCTAGCAAGTGTAGGTGCAAGGTATCGTGGATATTTTTTATGGAACAGGTGTTTTTGCCCTCGAAAAATGTTTCCATTTCTTGACCGGTTAGGATGTTACTCAGATGAAAGCGTGTGGATTCGGCTGTGTTCGGTGCGCGGGCGGCGGCGGCTGCTGATGACGTCACCGGCCGGTGACGCAGACGCCGGAGCGGCGCCTGGACGCCGCCCGCCCCCACTGGGCCCGTGAGGCCGCCGTCGTGTTTGCCGTGGGAACCCAGTCGCAGCCGCTGACGTCTCCTGTAAACTTTCCGTCTGCTATTTGCTTTTTCCCCCCGCGAGGCGTTCTTCCCAGACCAGGCTGTCTGCTGAAGTCAGCCAGCTCGTGCCTCGCACTTCGCCTTCGTATTTCACGCAGAAAAGTGTCACTGCTTGTTGTAGGAACACCCACTGACAGTGCTGATTGACTGCTGTGTCATGTTGCAGCATCAATGAAAATTAAAGTGGGATCAGCCCAAAAAAATGGCTCTGAGCACTATGGGACTTAACATCTGAGGTCATCAGTCCCCTAGAACTTAAAACTATATGAACTTAACTAACCTAAGGACATCACACACATCCATGCCCGAGGCAGGATTCGAACCTGCGACCGTAGCGATCATGCGGTTCCAAACTGAAGCGCTTAGAACCGCACGGCCACAACGGGATCAGCCCACTATATTATTTATGACGTAATGATCTTCAAGAGAGTGGGTGCAAAATGAGTTCCAAAACATGTGACGTCGTAAATGTAAGAATGGCTCATTGATATACGCAGTGCAGGGAGATAGAAGTTCGCCTGCTTGCCCCACTCCCGTATATCCCGTACCTAGCACCTACCGAGCAAGGTGGCGCAGTGGTTAGCACACTGGACTCGCATTCGGAAGGACGACGGTTCAATCCCGCGTCCGGCCATCCTGATTTAGGTTTTCCGTGATTTCCCTATATCACTTCAGGCAAATGCCGGGATGGCTCCTTTGAAAGGGCACGGCCGATTTCCTTCCTCATCCTTCCCTAACCCGAGCTTGTGCTCCGTCTCTAATGACCTCGTTGTCGATGGGACGTTAAACACTAATCTCCTCCTCCTCCACCTAGCACCTTCAGATTATCACATTTTTAACCCACTGAAAGGATCTCTTAGTGGCTCAAGGTTCGTTTATGCGATCGCAGGGACAGAATTTAAGACAGTTCGTGAAGCAGGCTTATTGCTTGTTTGTGACCATCAAGAATGCACACATCACTTTTTATCGCCAGCGAGTGAAGTGAGTGAGAAGGGAGGCGAAACGAATATGGCGCGAGTGCTGTCCTCTACACTAATGTGAGGTTTCACTTCGCGACAGAAAACCAGTCCTAATTACAGTTAATTTCGATATCGTGAGTGCTCGTAGTGGTTCAGCCGGTAGAGCTGCCGGCCATGGAGAACACGGGTTCCATCGCGAATAGGACAAACGATTTTTCCTTGTTCAGATTCCTCCAGGACCACCCCATGACCACTCAGCTTGCTGTTGAAACTCCTCTAGTGCAACGGTGGTTCGAAACGTTACACTCTACCTGCATTCAGGCCGGTAACCTGATCACGGGTTTGCACCACCGACTTAACCTTATGTAGTGAAATCCGAATTAGGGAGGGTTTACTGTGTACTTTCATTCGATGAGACTCTCGCCTCAGAAAAATAGATTTGGTTACACTATGAACGAAGAGAATGTCACTGAAATGATACAGGATTTTGGGAGGACGTCATTAACACACAGACGTTTTTCGTTGCGGCAGAATCTTCTCACGAAATTTCAAGCACCATTTTTCTCTCTCCTACGAACTCGAAAATATTTTGTTGAGGCTCACCTACATAGGAAGAATCGATCATCATAATACAGGGTGATTATTATAACAGTTAGACTTTCAAATATAACCACTGGTCAGAATGACGCCAAATTCCAACGGAATATTATCGGACAAGGGGAAAACGTATGCCAGAAGAAAAAAAAATAGTCTGAAAATTGATCAATAGATGGCGCTGTATGTGTCAGAATTCACAAATGAAAACAGATGTCATGCGCACGACCCATTGGAGTTGGTATAAACACGCCGGGTAAACGCCTTTCACGCATTTCGCGTCTGCGACGTTCGCCATGGCTGTCTCAATGTAGGATCGCGCTCTGCTTGTAAAGCAGTATTACAAGAATGATCACTGTGCACACGTCGCTCTGCAGAAGTTCCTGACACTGAAGGGTTTGAAAAACTGCGTTGGTCCGATAACTGCCATGGGTCTGGAGAAAATGATTCGGAAATTCGAAAAGACTGGTTCTTTTGGTGTGCGACCTGGTACAGGAAGCAAACGAACTGATTCGTCGTCAGTGGAAGTAGTGGTCCCAGCAATGCAGGAGGAGACGAGTGGTGGTGGGCAAACGTGTAGTGCACAGAGAATAGCCCGAACATTGGACGTATCCAGTGAGCACGGTACGTAAAATTCTACAAAACGACCTTCTTTGGTATCCATTCAAAATTTCCCATGTGCACGAGTTGCTTCCTCTTGACCTGCTAACAAGAGAGACCTTTGCTTTAGAATTTCTTTCTCGCGTGGAAGTGGACAATGATTGACCGTGGAAGATTTTGTGGACAGCCGAAGCCCACTTCCATCAAACAGGATACGTCAATACACAGAACTGCCGAATAAGGGCAACGGAAAATCCACACGCATATCAACCAGTACCATTTCATCCTGAAATGCCATTGCGTGGTGCGGGTTTAAGCCATCATTTATCATAGGGCCATATTTTTTCGAAGATACAGGTGCTCCCGGCCCTTTACCTGTACTGTCACTGGTAAGCGCTATGAGTGTCTTTTGGGCAACCACGTCATTCCATCTCTCCAACAACATGGATGGGTAGATGGGATCATTTTTACGTAAAATGGCACACCTCCGCACATTGCAAATCCATTTAAGCAGCCGCTGAAGCGCCATATCGGAATGCTAAAATTATTGGCCGCTATTTCCCTACAGCTTTCCCGTCTCGATCACCTGATCTTAATCCGTGTGACTTTTGACCGTGGGGCTATCTGAAAGATATTGTGTTCAGTGTTTCGATTGGAAACGTAGCTGCATTGAAGGCACCATTGCTGAACACATTCTGAACGTGACTCCGAAACACTTCGATCACTTACGGAACGTGCAGTTTCTCGATTTCAACTTGTTGCAAAAAATGGTGGACAACATATTGAACACGTTTTGCACCAGTCACACGGAAATTAATAATCCGATTTGATTTTGATTGATGTTTTTTATGCGGTTTTTGTCCTCAGCACAATTAAGAAAAAGATTATCCCATCCGATGTGATATGCCTTGTCTTGGCGGATGGGCTCACGTAACTACACTACTGGCCTTTAAAATTGCTACACCATAAAGATGACGTGCTACAGACGCGAAATTTAACTTACAGGAAGAAGATGCTGTGATATGCAAATGATTAGCTTTTCAGAGCATTCACACAAGGCTGGCGCTGGTGGCGACACCTACAACGTGCTGACATGAGGAAACTTTCCAACCGATTTCTCATATACAAATAGCAGTTGACCGGCGCTGCTTGGTGAAACGTTGTTGTGAAGCCTAATGTAAGGAGGAGAAATGCGTACCATCACGTTTCCGACTTTGATAAAGGTCGGATTGTAGCCTATCGCGATAGCGGTTTATTGTATCGCGACATTGCTGCTCGCGTTCGTCGAGATTCAATAACTGTTAGAAGGAATATGGAATAGGTGGGTTCAGGAGGGTAATACGGAACGCTGTGCTGGATCCCAACGACCTCGTATCACTAGCAGTCGAGATGACAGGCATCTTATCCGCATGGCTGTAACGCATCGTGCCGCCACGTCTCGAGCCCTGAGTCAACAGATGGGGACGTTTGCAAAACAACAACCATCTGCACAAACAGTTCGGCGACGTTTGCAGCAGCATGGACTATCAGCTCGCAGACCATGGCTGCGGTTACCCTTGACGCTGCATCACAGTCAGGAGCGCGTGCGATGGTGTAGTCAACGACGAACCTGGGCGCACGAATGGCAAAACGTCATTTTTTCGGATGAATTCAGGTTCTGTTTACAGCATCGTGATGGTCGCATCCGTGTTGGGCGTCATCGCGGTGAACGCACATTGGAAGCGTGTATTCGTCATCGCCATACTGGCGTATCACCCGGCGTGATGGTAAGGGGTGCCATTGCTTACACGTCTCGGTCACCTCTTGTTCGCATTGACGGCACTTTGAACAGGGGAAGTTACACTTCAGATGTGTAACGACCCGCGGCTCTACCCTTTATTCGATCCCTGCGAAACCGTACATTTCAGCAGGATAATGCACGACCGCACGTTGCAGGTGCTGTAAGGGCCTTTCTGGATACAGAACATGTTCGACTGCTGCCCTGGCCAGCACATTCTCCAGATCTCTCACCAACTGAAAACGTCTGGTCAATGGTGGCCGAGCAACTGGCTCGTCACAATACGCCAGTCACTACTCTTGATGAACTGTGGTATCGTGTTGAAGCTGCATGGGCAGCTGTACCTGTACACGCCATCCAAGCTCTGTTTTACCCAATGCCCAGGCGTACCAAGGCCGTTATTACGGCCAGAGGTGGTTGTTCTGGGCATTGATTTCTCAGGATCTATGCACCCAAATTGGGTAAAAATGTAATCACAAGTCAGTTCTAGTATAATATATTTGTCCAATGAATACCCGTTTATCATCTGCATTTCTTCTTGGTGTAGCAATTTTAATGGCCAGTAGTGTAACAGTACCACGCCTGTACCCCCATGCCCTCTGAGTAGTACAGTGTGTTTAACGTCAAAGGTGCACTTTAGGCATTGTTGTTGATTCATTTGTCATTTGGAGTCGACCATTATTAAAATATGATTCCTACAGCGCCATCGATTGCTACATTTTGTAACTATTTTTTTTCTTCTACCATACGTTTTCCCCCTTCTCCGATAATATTCCGTTGCAACTTGAAGTCATTCTGGCCAGTGGGTCTTCCAGCCTGACAGATCAGTTACCATAGACGCAATTATAGTACAATTAATAAAATAACTGGAAGATTTTTAGATATTTTATTTTATTGTTACACTTTTTATTCTAGCTTATACAAGTTGTATGTTTTACCTAGTCTGGCTAGTGGCTGAATTATATTAGTATTTGTACTTTTTATGGTATTTTAAGTATGAATCCAATTTCACGTCAGTTACGTTTTATTGTCAGACGCTCGATTTGCTATGGTAAGTAATTTAAAAAAATTATTAATGACTATGCCTGCCGCAATTTAATCATCATATTGGCGACACTTGTTTAGTATGCGCTCTAGCTAAAAGTGCCCTCTGCTGGCATTAGTCTCTCTTGTATATATACCAGACGCAATATGAGTATTACCAGCACGTACCATGTACTCACATGTTTAACTTGACAATGATTTGAATCACAATATTTTAATCGTATATATGACTGCTACACGTGGCTATAAACATTTTATAAATTTATATTTTATGTATCACTAAGACTTGTTCGATTTAGCGTTAACTTACTGAACGTGTCACTTACACAACATTTATCTTTGGAACAGATCTGAGGATGGTAGTATGCCGAAACTGGTAATAAAGCGTAAGAAACCTGTGTGATCAAGACGGACTTGAGAAAATAAAGTGCCAAAAATGATTGCGGACTCATTTACAGACATTATGCCTTCAATTAATTTCACGTCCTAGTTTGGATCACTTCAAAGTTCAGGAATTGGCAGTACGATATCTATAGGTAATCCTTCGAAATACGCATTTTCAATATGGTCATTTGTTGTTCCGTTAGTTTGAATGTTGTATTAGTGAAGGAGCACTTCGTTGAGTGTTATTCTCGGTCAATTTCAGTCAACTTTTGTTTTCTACCGTTCCAATAAAAAAGCACAGTAAGGGTCATCATGAGTTTGTCTTTGACCCAGTGATTTGTCTGAATTTACAGCTTAGGTTTCTCTAAAATCAGATGCCACCAAAACTGTTTTCTTTTATTTTGATGAACTTTTTAGAAGTGATAGTTCACACTTTTAATTATTGATGGTGCTGAAGAATGTGGTGACAGATAAACGTTTGGTTCAGAATCACGATTCTGTTCCAAAATTGATGTGAACGATGTGAATCTAATCTTTATCTTACACATACGTCCACAAATGGTACATTCGTAGGTCGTACTCATATTTTGGCATAGTTTCTGATGCAGCTTGCTTTTCGTACAGCAGCTGTAGCCATGTCATGCTTCCGCCTGCTTTATGGCTACGTCCTTGAAGCGAACCCTGTTCCCGAAACTCACTCTCCTCGTCCTCACCGACCTAAGAGGAGGAGAGGCAGTTCAGATTCCCGTCCGACCTTGCTGATTTATGATTTATATGGTTGTCCTAAATTGTGTAAGGCAAATACCGATTCCATCGAACAGAACGCAGCCGACATCCTTCCCCACTTCTCTCTAATCCGAGTTTCTGGCTCGTCTCCAATAACCTTTTTGTGGACGGCAACTTTCTTAGAAAAACGACGGGTTTTCATTAGCGCCACTATCCCAACCGCCCAGGTGAACTGGCTGTTGAGTTAGGTGACAAGTCATGGGATACATCCTAAAATCGTGACGAACTTCCTTTCTCCCTGTGTATTGCAGCAGCTCGACGAGGCCTCGACTCACTACGTCACTGGAAGCCCCAGAAGATATATTGAGCCATGCCGCCTCTATAGCTGCCCGTAATTGCAAGTATGTGTAATGATTCCGTATATGTTACTACATTAACAAATAATTTTTTGGAGTGGAAGTCTTATAAGGATAATTTACTATTTGGTTCTACTTACGGTTTTGCTTATTATTCCATATGTGTCGTCCTGTCGTTCTGTACTTACTTGGCCTCCATACACTCAGATGTTCGATTGTTGGCGTCTTCTCTGCTGAGTGGGACTTTATTCAGTCGGCGTATCATGTGTTGGAGAACTGGTACTTTGTGCCTTTGTGTATAGTATGATGTGGTTTGTATAACTGCGTCAGTTGCTGTTGGATTTCTGTAAATGTCGAATTTGTGGTTATTTCTGACTCTGTCTATTGCGTATTTGTTTTTCTGTTCTTTTTTTATGATGAATTGGATATTTTGATGTATACCGTTCACGTCAGCGTGAAATTACTTATTTTCTATGCAGGCTCATCTGCTATCCACGTACCATTGTTCCTTATATTGGGGATCCCTTTGGCAAGCGACCTTTTTGTAATTGGAGGATGGCTGGCTCTGAGCACTATGGGACTTAACATCTATGGTCATCAGTCCCAATTGGAGGAAAGTAAGTGGACTCTCACGCGCTAGAGTGAACCCCCTGATTCTTGACTCTGCATTCTCCTGTATTCCACTTGAAAAAAGTGTAAATATCAGTTTAGGTTTATACTACTCTGTAACAGAGTGCACAAATTTCCCGTTTAACTTGTTACTTATCAATTAACCATTACAAGTTTGGACGATGGAAAAATGTTTTACATTGTGCTACTTTTTCATTATGTCTCCTAAACAGGTCAGCCTTTCAACATACACCTGTTCCTGAACAGTACGGTTTAAGGTTTATATTTATGACTAAACCGTTTCGTGTAGATATTTGATTAAAAATTTACTTGGGTAACAAATTGTAGGCTGGAATTACTTATATTGGACCCTTTATTTTTTAATGTTTATAGTGTGTCTGTATTAGCACATACTTTCACTCTTTTAGAATTTTGTTGCAGATTCAAAAGAGAATATTGGAGGAGGTTGTTCCATGTGGAGGCCTACTAAAATTAGTAAAGCTATTGATGGAGATAAGGAAAAGAAGATGGGATGGAAAAAGACCTGTAAACAGTTTAACGTCCCAAGAACGACACTTATGAAGTTGTCCAACATCAAATACTGTGTAAGAGAGGAAGCAGCAAAAACAAAATAGGCAGATCCACAGTTTTGGGTAAAGAACCTGTAGAAAAGCTGGCTTAATATTGTCCTCCTATGGAAGCTTCTTTCTTTGGGCTAACTTGTAATTACTTGAGAAAAACGACCTTACTGTTGGCAAAGAGTAATAACTTTGCACGCCCCTTTCAAAGACGAAATTGCTGCGAAAAGTCGATTAGTCTTTTTATTAAAAGTCATACAACATAAAGGTAGACTACAGCAACATGCTGCAGTAGGGCTCTTAAGTTCAGCAAAGTTAACACTGAGAAATTCTATAACCTTTTGGTAAACGCTATTTCTACATTTACTTTGTAATTAAATTACGTTTTCTCTAATTTAATACCTTTTTCCAATCTTGTTAGGTGTTATTTTGCTATTATTTAGAAGGGGTAAAATTTCTGCAACTATTTTTCATACTCGCTAAATATAAGGTTTTGGAAAATAGTTTTCTTCATACTAACTTTTAATAATGTTTTCTAACAGTAGAATGTAAATGGCGCCTAACATTATGAAGTAAATATTACAAGCTTTTAAAACATAATATTTTATTATATTCTCTTTTTCTAAGTAAAAAACGAAAGGGGGATCCGATTTTGGGCAATTTCCTCTAACATCATTTTTCCAGTGGGAGAAATAAACGAAATAGGAACTACACGCAGACACCACAGCAGAAACAAGAGACGAACGAAAACCACACGGTGACAACTCGCAGCGCCTTGTACAATACACGCACATAATGAACACACAGTAAAAGTGTTCGAAAATTCCAAAAACTGGACATCGAGATCTACACAGGCCATATAATTATAACCATAGGATGACACATATGGAATAATAAGATTACAAAATCGAAAACGGAGCCAAATAGTAATTGAACATTACGAGAGATGCACTACAAAAAGTTGTCTCCTGCCTCACAAGAAGATAATAACAAAAACCGTAATATTGTAGCTTATCTAGAATTATTACATAACGTAATTCTTAAATACATAAAACAAACTTGTACTACAGACTACTGAAGATGCTTCTTTATTAAAATGAAACGAGCCATGTATGGCACAAAACCGTCTTCCGTTCAGTTGCAAAGATACACTTCATCTCCACGTTCTTTATTTAAATCGTGATTACCCCGATAGCAGCGGGTCTATTGAAACCCAACAACAAGGGTGTTCCCCGTCAGTTACGAAGAAAGAACGAAGTAGTCATTCGCTGAAAGAACCTCAAGGGTTGTTGAAGCACAAAATGGAAAAGAGTTATCTTCATAGAACTGTCCCTTTTCCAGCTCTGCGTCTGTTGAATGTAAGTGGCTGTTTCAGTGCGTATGGTGAGGTGCATGCTTGTGGTGTAAGATGATAAGAGAAATGGAGTATGAAACTCGTTGCCGGCAAATATTCGGCTCCTTTCGGAGAGGTTCAAGAGAGCTGCTGGGCTCAACGTCCTAATCCGACGCACCTATCATCATCATCAACCCTCAGTCAACAACGGGGTGCCCTAGGGCTCAGTCCTTGCTCCGATATTCTTCAATCTTTATAATTTCCGATATTCCTAACACAGAGTCTAGCAAGTTTGGCTACGCGAATATCTAGGACATAATCGCACAACAAGAATCATTCGAGGTCATCGTTGACACCTTGAGCTCAGAGTTAAAGCTGCTGCGTAACTACTTTCATAAATAGAGGCCGCAACCAAACCCAACTAAGACAGAAGTACCATACCTCCAATTTCAGTAAACAGATAGCAAAGGGAGCTCAATGGCAACTTCGTAAGGAAACGTCTCTACCGTAACAACTACACTAGATGTCTAGGAGTCATGCTCGATAGGACGCTCTGTTACGAGTATACACAGACTGTGTGGCGCACTTTGGGGTTCCACAGCAAATACACGCTGTACATCAGCAGTTGGACTCGTCTGTTAGGCGGCGGAATACTGCGCCCCTGCATGGATTAATAGCAGGCATAAGAACAAGAGCGATGGGGTACTAAATCACACAATGCGCACTGTCAGAGATCTAATAACATCTACCCATACTTCACGTTTTCCCTCCTTGAGCCATATACCACCACCAGAGTTAATGCCCAAAAATACTGTTCTTAGAGCGTATCACAAGATTAACAATAACCCTCAGCTATGTGTAGATAACGACATGGTTGACCTCTAAAACAGAAGACTGAAATCGAGAACTGATGAAATCAAACTTTAACGACGATAATGCTTGAAGATGAATAAATGAATTAAAATTTGTGCCTCAGCCGGGACTCGAACGCAGGTCTTCTTGCTTACCAGGCAGAAATACTAATTACTATACCACCACAGCACTACGGACAACAATGCTGCACGAACTACCCAAGCCCAATGTGCTTCCCAACACAAACTGGTGTAATGGTCAGCTTTTCTGCCTAGTAAGCCGTGGCACAAATTTTAATTCATTTCTTCGGCTTCCACCAATATCGTAGATAAAGATGAGACTTAAATGTCTCAGGGAAAATTTAATTATAAGATCAAAGTTTGACGTTCACATTGTCTGGAAACAATGCTGACAAGAACATTGCCCACCATAACGTCAAAATTTCACTATCCCAGAGAAGCCTGGACTAATGACCTCCGCAGTTGAGTCCCATAGTGCTCAGAGCCAACCCAGAGAAGCCTCCTGGTTTCAACCAATTACGCAACGTGTGGACGACATTAAACCGAATACACATTGCCCGAGGCAGAAGAGCCGACGCCCTCCATAAATGGTGTAGATCACCGAACTGCCGGCCGCGGTGGTCTAGCGGTTCTAGGCGCTCAGTCCGGAACCGCGCGACTGCTACGGTCGCAGGTTTGAATCCTGCCTCGGGCATGGGTGTGTGTGATGTCCTTAGGTTAGTTAGGTTTAAGTAGTTCTAAGTTCTAGGGGACTGATGACCACAGATGTTAAGTCCCATAGTGCTCAGAACCATTTGAACCATCACCGAACTGCAACTGTGTAGCAGAAAAGCAAACAACCTGACACATAGTGGAACAGTGATTAAATGGAGCGTACAAGGAACCCTTCACTGATCTTCTTGCAGCAACGGATGAGGGTGTTGCTTATAGTCAGTGCTTGGATGTTAGTTTGTAACAAACTTGAGTACTTAATATTTAAATGTGCACATAAACTATGTTGCCTTTACTTTTAAAAGAATATGGATGTATTACTGTTAATGCAGCGCGATAAACATATAAATTAACTCTTATGAGATACTGCAGAGAGGTTTGGAATTCATAACTTATTATTACGTTTATCATTCAAATAAGAGTAAATATTATCTGTTTCTTGATGCTGAATTTTTATTTTGAATTTAAGCCAATATATTTCAGCTGTTCACAACAAGCATCATCAGTAGTCTACAAAATTAAAGACAATTATTTAACTACTTTTTACGAGACATGTAGAGTTTCCTAGCAGCACGTTTACATATTACTAATATTGAAAATTATAGGATTATGGTTTATTAATTAATTGCCACATTTCCATTGCGCAGTCTATATGAAAGAATGAGAGACAGATTGTGACGTTAGACGTTAGACACATAGGGGACGGCTTAATCCTTCGTTGATGTTGCTGGGGAAACCTTCTTCGAAATGCGAGAGACGGACAGGGTAGATACTGCGGAAGCTTGCTGTTTACCACTAGAGAGACCTTTCCAAATACTGGTTTTTGGCACAAGGGACGTACGACTAGCTTACTGCGACTCAAGAGTGAGGCTATGGCCATACTAGTTCACGATCACTGGACTTACGGACAGCTCCCCGCGCTACGAAAACTCATCCTTTCGCTACGAAGAGCCTACTTGAGAAACTTAACGGGTTCGCTACTTTCGTGAAGGTGATCAGCCAGCCTGTGTCCACTAGAGACCACTTACGGGCCTCAGCTTGTTAGGAACACGCCGCCAGTGGTCAGTTTGACGCCGAAGGAGAGCTCATCATGGAATGCAACGCTGTGACAACGTTTTCAGAACCCGACGATGAGAAATTCCACAGAAACTGGCCGCAATTAGCAGATTCTGGGGGCTTTGAGATAGTACAGCAGAAATTTGACAACCTGGGGCGAGGAATGAACAGGAGGAGAACTGCTAAGGAGGAACTGGCCTTTGTCTGGAAGTGACACATCGTCGGACTATGACTAGGTGATGTAAGAGGACAAAAGGTGGAAGATGTCGATTAAAACCGCCGAGCAGTTGAGTGGAAGAAGTCTTTGTTCAAAATTTCACCTCAGAACACTTCATGTAGGAAACTTGTTGCTGACTGACCCAATGCTGGTTTTAGACTGTTCCGTACTGTAATGATTCCCATTCCGGCCTATGGAATTAGTTCCCGTCAGGTGCTCATTTTTACTAGTTGTCAGAGTGTATTTCTAACTCTGATGCCAGTCTACCAGCTTTGATTTGATGTTGCTTTCGCAGTCTAATTCCAATTTGATTAGATTTTAGAATCCGTTGCCAACGAGTCTTGCTCGTGAGTACGCTCGTCCTGGTCAGTTCCGATTCCTTTGGTGTTGCTACACCAATTCCTCTCCTTGCATAACTCATTGTCATCTGACTACGAGATACTCGGGCATGGTAGCCTTGGTCGGCGGTTGAAGGTTGTTAGTTAGCTTTACTTTAGCAAGAAGACGATGTGTTCAGCTGCCGACAGCTCCCAGGTGCATCCTACTCAGCAGCTCATGTACAATGAAGTGCGTAACTATAGCATCAATCAATTGGAAACATCTGCTGGTTCCTCTAGGGCCTTCACAAGAGTCACCTGCCGTTAGCCAATTTTTCATTTCCTACAGCCTATACAAGGCTCGGTGAGATCAGACGGTGAAGCAAGCTCACTGGAGAACCAATAGCCTCCTACAATTAAAGTCATTGTCCTGTATCATCCCAATGAAAGTAGCCCGAGAACAAGAATGTTAAGTATTTACTTCTTTTAATAAACTCATCTGTTAGTTATTCTGATATATCGACCTGATCCAGGACTAGAAATATCATATCATAAACTAGGTGCCTGTTCTGTTTCAGTGATGACTTTGGAGCCTGACATCCAGCAAATAATTAAGAATTCAAAATATCTCAGTGAAATTTCAATTTACCTCTTTGTTATCACATTTGTGGCGCCTAACGTGAGCCATGATACAGCAGTAGTATAGCTTACATGACACCACAACTGACTCTTGTGAAGGCCCTAGAGGGACCAGCAGATGTTTCCAATTGATTGATGCTATAGTTACGCACTTCATTGTACATAAGCTTTCTTGCTGGACACTCCACGTGACCTTACTACAGGGTTGTCTGAGGGGAGTGTTGGAGCTGCAGAGTGTGGCAGTAGATTGGGGAGTTGACGATGGGAGGGTTATGAGTTGGTGGTGTAGCAGTGGGAGCACTCTGTGTGCTTTTGTGGGTGTGTGCGTCTGTGTGTGTGTGTGTGTGTGTGTGTGTGTGTGTGAGAGAGAGAGAGAGAGAGAGAGAGAGAGAGAGAGAGAGACAGACAGACAGAAATGTTTAATTTTTTAATTCGCTTTTATTTTCAATCATTTTTTCATCATAAGTTCAAATCTACTTGGAATATTGTCTTCCTGTTTCTGCTTTTTTTTTTTGTCGCTAACTTTATTTTAATTTTTCATTACATTCCTCCGTATTAAATACTCTCCTCAAGAGTTAGCATTCCCTTTATTTTACTATTGTGGTATAAGATTTTCATCTCTGTTTTTATTCCAATGTCATGATAATTTTCTTCTAGTAGATGTTCTGCTTTTGTAGAGTTGGTGCTTTTACTCATTAACACCTATATATTTTCTTTGCATATGATATTACAATTTATTCCGGTAAATACTGACATCCAGATACTGCACTTTAATTCATAACATTCCTGAAGTATTGAAATTATCTTTATCTTCTGTCACAGTTTTTTATTTATTTTGTTTGTGATGTATGTCTTGAAGCATATTTTATGTTTTTTGAAGAAGTTAATAATTCTTCGTGTGAGTTGGTTGTTGTATGTTATGATGTGCTATCTTTGAAAAACCATTATTTAAAATTTGTTCTGTTCCTGAATCTCTCCAGTTCCAGCTACTTCTATGCCCTGTAAACCATTACCAATTACATTGTCGGTAGTACCTTTTACTGTGCAACACTGCACAACGAAAAAAGTTAAGACTTCAGCGTAACTTCGTGCGCGTACACGCGATCGGTGGATATGTAAATTACTGGAGTTGCAGTTCTCTGTAGCAGATAGATTGCCCGCTAGAGTTCATTAGTGTTCCTCATATCTAGTGTTTTTACCAGGTCAGGTTGAGCACGAAAGTGCCGAGAACTGTGTCCCATGTTAACCGAAGAACTGTGAAGAACACAGAGATCCCACGTACTCATGTGAAACAGCGTTATGAGCACCTGACCGGAGTCTGAAAGGTAGCTCACTGTGGGTTTCCACTTGGGCGACTGGTCGACTAGTGCAGTGAGCAGATTTGTAGGACATTCCGACGTAGCAGGGGCCAGACGTTGGACAGGATGTGAAGGTTAGGGCAGGCATAATCATCATCATCAACCCCAGTCGACCACATCTGATCTCCGCAATGGAGAATCGCGATACTGTGCACCAAGCACGCTGTAAGAACTTCATATTTGTGCCTGCCATCCGAGGTCAAGTAAGGGGTTCCCTGTGAAATTTTGTGTCACCCCACACTATTGGTCGGAGAATAGCAGCAGCCAGATTAGAGAATTGCTAACCCATACGCAGGCTGCCATTAACACCGCAACACAATTGGATGCGTTTGGAGTGGTGCCATAACCAGAATGCGTGGACTTCTGGTGATTTCCGTCACATTGCGTCCAGTGCTGAACCGCAGTTCTGCACTAACTGGGAAGACCGTCGTCGACCAGTATGGCGGCGACCTGAAGACAGGAGCTCGCCCACACCTGGCGCGTGTCTCTATGAAATGTCTGTGCTGTGCTGGGGTACTTCCATGGCCAGCAAGATCCCTAGATCTGCCTTCGATAAAAACACCTGTGACATCAGCTCAGACTTCAGCTCCGTACTAGTGACAGTCTGCCGGATATCAGGAACGAGTTAAAACATTGTGGACCAGCTTGCTTCAAGAAGGGATAAAATGGCTTAATGACACACTGTGCAGCCGAATCAGTGCATGGATTCAGGCGAGAGTGGGGGCAATGTCATGCTGATAATTGAGCTCACACCACCAAGGCTTTTGTTAATAAATTTTTATTCCCTTATCATGGAAGTAACATCAGATACTCTGTCAACACCTGAAGTTTCACTTCGTTTCCTCCTCTTCTTCTGGGTGCTCCACTTTTTGTCAGGCTGTGTATATATTAAAGCTACTTCTCATTCCAATCGTCGGTGTACTGTGAGCAAGTTGCTGCTTCTACATCTACATCTGCGTCTACACAGATACTCCGCAAGCCACCGTACGGTGCGTGGCGGAGGGTAACCTGTACCACTACTAGTCAGTTCCCTTCCCGTTCCACTCTCAAATAAAACGAGAGGAAAACGACTGTCTATATGCCTCCGTCTGAGCCCTTATTTCTCGTATTTTATCTCTGTGCCGCAACGTATGTTGACGCCAGTAGAATCGTTCGGCGATCAGCTTCAAATGCAGGTTCTCTAAATTTTCTCAATAGCGTTTCTCGTAAAGAAAGTCGCCTTTACTCCAGGGATTCCCATTTAAGTTCCCGAAGTATTTAGGCGTTGTTCGAACCTACCTGTACCAAATCTAGCAGTCCGCCTATGAATTTCTTCGCTGTCTTCCTGCAATCCGATCTGGTATAGCCCCCAAAAACTCGAGTAGTACTCAAGAACAGGTCGCACCTATTTGCAGCCTGCTTTACAGGGGAACCACTCTTTCCTAAAATTCTCCCAATAAACTGAAGTCGACCATTCGCCTTCCCTACCACAGTCTTAACATGCTCGTTCGACCTCACATCGCTTTGCAACGTTACCCCCAGATATTTAAACGACGTGGCTGTGTCAAGCAGGATACTAGTTATACTGTATCCGAACACTACAGGTTAGTCTTCCTATTCATTCGCACTAACTTACATTTCTCCTCAGTTATGGATAGCTGCCATTCGTCACACCAATTGGAAATTTGGTCTACGTCGTCTTGCATCTTCCTACAGTCACTCAACTTCTACGCCTTACCGTACGCCACAGCATTATCAGCAAAGAACCGCAGATGGCTGCCCACCCTGTCCGTCCAATCATTTATGTATATGGAGAGAACTATAGTGCTCCTACCACACTTCTCTGGGCACTGCTGACGATATCCTTGCCTCTGACAAACACTCGCCTTCGAGGATATGATACTGGGTTCTATTATTTAAGAAGTCTCCAAGTCACTCACATATCTGTCGACTTATTCCATATGTTGGTACCTTCGTTAACAACCAGCACCTTGTCAAATGCTTCCCGGAAATCTATAAATATGGAATCTGCCTGTTGCCCTTCATCCATAGTTCGCAGTGTATCATGAAAAAGAAGGGCAAGCTGAGTTTCGCACGAGCGATGCTTTCTAAAACCATGCTGATTCGTGGACATAACACCTCTGCGCTGTTTCTTATTTGCCTGATTTTATCTGCAGATTTCTACAGCATCGAAGGAAGAGAGCTGAAGAAAGTTCGTTTGTTCCTGCCCTGAAAGATTAATTTTGAAAATTTTTAGGTGGGTTCTTAACAGCTGTACAAGTTCCTTTGAATGTCTGCCAGTTAAGATTTTTATCATTTCTGTTACATTTTATCATCGCTCAGTCACACCTATGGCCATACGTACCGCACTTGCATGTATAAGCTAGTGGTCTCTGTTATTACGACCTGGCATTAATCCACTTCACTTCAGCAGTATTCAAGTTTGTCCGTACAAGTGTTTTGTGTTTTGTGTGCCGTGTCCTATTTGGACAAACTGCTGTTTCCCTGTGTTATATTAAGGAATCATAACCTATTATTTGTTTCCCTGTAACTAAAGGTATAAGATTTAAGTAATAAAACACTGCACAAGTTATGTAACTCGTCACCGACACGTATTGCTTTATGATACTAATTAAATTTCGTAGTTGTATTTTCTTAGCATTGCTGAGTGGAAATACATAGTTAGTGGCTTCTGGAGTAAGGTTCTTAAATTTCTCTTTCCTGAGGCAGGTCAGACCGGGTGTATTGCGAGAAGTCTGGATGGTTTTGGCAATTTCAATACGGTACGGTTTTCAACCACCTGTGAAAATTAGAGCATAGCCTATTACTGGAGTGACGAACCTGCGAAACCTGTAGACTGATGCAAACACGTCAAGCTACTATTTTGTCACCTACCGTGTGGAAAAAGTTCTGACTCTTACAGTTAAGATGTTGTTAGCCAGTCAGGTGGGTCAGCAACATCGGCGATCTGATGCGAACGTCTGAGCCAATGAGTGATAACACAGCGAATACAGTGTACCAAGCTCTGGTTAGTTAATTGACATACATTAAACGACGGTTGAGAAGTTCTGCACCCCTGCGTTTTTGTGTTCAGGGAAATTCTTGCTCGTCACCGTGACAAAAGTTGTGAATACTCACCTCCAAATCGTCCGTGTTTGGGAGCGGAGAGAAAGAGACAGGTGTCCGGTCGCAGACTGCAGCAATATGCTGAGTCTTTGAATATGTGTCGCTTTTTGGTGATAGCGCTGCCTTTGCTCTTATCAGCTCATAATTTGCGAAGCCTATTCCATGATTTGTGTTGCTGCTTGAGTGATTTCACTCATTTTGGACCTTCCACATATTTTTAACTTGCGTTTCCGAAAAACACATTTTGAAAATCCAGTCGCGGTCCCGTAGCAATCTTCCACATCGTTGTTAACATTACACTCTGTACCAGTTGAGTTTCACTCATGCAGCCATTGTATTTTTGCACACATTAACATGTTTTCTATTGTGGTTCAAATGGCTCTGAGCACTATGGGACTCAACTGCCGAGGTCAGTAGTCCCCTAGAACTTAGAACTAGTTAAACCTAACTAACCTAAGGACATCACAAACATCCATGCCCGAGGCAGGATTCGAACCTGCGACCGTAGCGGTCTTGCGGTTCCAGACGGCAGCGCCTTTAACCGCACGGCCACTTCGGCCGGCTTTCTATTGTGGAACTGACTTTGTTACTAGTTGAGGTAAACTCTTTTTGAGGTCATATACGAGTATATATTGCTTTGAGCTCCCAGTAAGTCATCATTTCATACACAAATATGTGATTTGGTACTCACTTTCAGTTCAAATAATTAATTGTAAATTATCTAATTGTGATACAAACTTGAGAAAATAAACTCACTTGCTAAAGCTTACAATTGTTTTTGCTTCCGTCCTGCAACTGTTCTGGTCAGGCGATCCTAGTGAAAAAATAAATACGACCGATACCCTTTGCGCAGCTAAATTGTGCTCTCACTGTTGCGGTGTTCCATTGTAAAACAGGTGTCCCTACTTCAAACATGTAATACATTTCATGTACTTCAAACATGTAATACATTTATTTCATTTGCATCACAAATGATTAATGAGAATGCTCTTATTTGTGTTTACCACAGACTTCGAGACCACAGAGTGTTGCAGGTACTGTAAATAACTCAATTGTCAGTGTAATGCAGCACAAGGCGCATGCTAGCTTGAATAACAGTAACTGTGGTACGCATTGTTAAGTCCCAATTTGTCCAGCCAAACACCGACTAAATATCAAAATATTTCAAGTGTTTTATTATTTATATCACTAACGACACAGATGCAGCCCTTCTAAAAACATCTCTTACGATGAATGAAACTGAGTCTATGTCGTCATCAAATTTCAAATTTCTACGTTTTGTCTCTCCAAATTATCTCCATGACGTGGGTGACTCTATCTGTGATTCATTTATCTTGCAGTCAAAAGATACTACAGTTTCATGTTTCATGAAGTGCGCAAAATGCCATTTATCGACGTTGGAAGCTGGTTACTGGTCTTTATTTCAAGCTCATATTCTGTCGACATCTAACTGGTTATTACTTCAATATTTACCAGATAACAGCAAGCAGTAATTTTTCTTTAAGTACTCTAGATTGCTAATTATCACAAAAATGTCCACATAATTGGTTCCACGAAATTATTTGCACCGGCTGATGTGACGTGAATATACACAAAAGGTTTCGTCTAATTGCAAAGAAAATAGTTCTATAAACATAGACAACTTCGACAATGCTATGAAGTTCACAAGTTTGTTGAACTACAGGAACATTTCTCTCCACAATACTTAAAACGCAGATGTGAACAATTATGTGTCAAAATGAAAAAGAAAAAGGAATTAAACGTTAAGGAAATAAGATACCTGCTGTTCCTATGCGCGAGTGCATTTATTTGTTTATTTACTTATTCATTATTGACCTCATTTTTGTCCAGATCTTCCCTCCTTGTTGGAACCTTCGTTCCAGTCCCATACGTTTGTTGGACTAAATATGGAGATAGAAGTGCAACCCTTCCGCAAACTGCTACAAATTTCAGTGCTGGACCGTCAACAAGTGTCAGCGTGCGAACCAATCGACAAAACATCGTCCACATGGG
The DNA here is from genome assembly GCF_021461395.2 of Schistocerca americana. Classification (NCBI taxonomy): domain Eukaryota; kingdom Metazoa; phylum Arthropoda; class Insecta; order Orthoptera; family Acrididae; genus Schistocerca; species Schistocerca americana. The sequence goes on along the minus strand of NC_060119.1, from coordinate 924,188,197 downwards.
CTTTAGGTGTACCCTTGATGACTGCACGACACAAAGCTTTAGGCCTCGCTTGGACTCGTCGACACCGATGTAGTGCTGTTGATGACTAGAAACATGTTGCCTGGTCGAACAAGTCTCGTTTCAAATTGTATCGGACGAATGGGCGTGTGGTGGAGAGTCTTAATAGTGTGTGGTGTGTGCAGTTGGAGTGATATGGGATCCCTGATACGTCTAGATACGACTCTGACAGGTGACATGTACGTAAACATCCTGTCTGATCACCTGCATCCATTCGTGTCCATTGTGCATTCCGATGGACTTGGGAAATTCCAACAGGACACCGCGACACCCCACACGTCCAGACTCGCTACAGAGTGGGCACAGGAACTCTGTTGTGAGTTCAGACACCAAACTCCTCAGACATGAACATTATTGAGAATATCTGGGATGCCTTGCAACGTGCTCTTCAGAGAAGATCTCCACCCCCCGTACTCTTATGGATTTATGGTGTCAATTCCCTACAGCACTATTTCGGACAATAGTCTAGTCGATGCCACGTCGTGCTGTGGCACTTTTGCCTGCTCGAGGCGGCCCTACACGATATTAGATAGGTGTACCCGTTTCCTTGGCTTTTCCGTGTAGTAGATTCGTCTAATGTCACAGTCAGCATTTCGATTGCCATGCTGCAGTGTATTCCGTTGTTAAGAAAAAAATTAGTGCAGAATGTTTGATCCATATTTTTCGTAAGTAAGCCGGCCGAAATGGCCGAGCGGTTCTAGGCGCTTCAGTCTGGAACCGCGGTGCTGCTACTGCCGCAGGTTCGCATCATGCCACGTGCATGGGTGTGTGTGTTGTCCTTAGGTTAGTTAGGTTTAGTTAGGTTTAAGTAGTTCTACATCTAGGGGACTGACGCCCTCAGATGTTTAGTCCCATAGTGCTTAGAGCCAATTGAAACATTTTTTTTTTTTTTTTTCGTAAGTAAACATTCGCCGAGCACTCAAAAATACATATAACTTTTGCGACTTTCAACAAAAAACTAAATATTCAAAACAACTGAAAATACAGACATACACCAGCGACACGTTTACCATCAAGATAAAAAAAATTTGAAAAACGTATCTGTGAAGTCCACGAAATTAAAGTCCCGTATAGGAAATAGCAGTAGGCCAGGAGTTCAACCTTGTGGAAGATTAATCGTGATTTCTTTTCCCCCTCCCTGTTGAACTTACAATACCACACGGCACTTAGTCACTTGTAGGGACACTGAGGGTAATAGCCTTGAGGTTTCCCGCCGGGCTGTTTTACTGCGCTCACTTTCTGCGGCCCCAGGCCTGGGCCTGGCTGTCGTTACAGGCCACGGCCCACGGGCCGCGGCCTGCAGGGGGGCGGCGCTACTAGAGCCGTGGTGTGGGTGGCGTACAGCACACAGCACTCGGCGCCCTGCCCGCGGCCGTGTCTCGCAGTCCGGTGACCCTCTCCACCGCGGCCGGGGCGGCTCCTGCACTCAGTGAGCGCCTGGCGTGACTGTCTGCTGCGGTCTTCGCTCCGAGAGAATACGACGCCGTAGCCTCTCCTGTCTCCGCTCTCAATAAAAATCACTCTCAATACCCAAGCTTCACCGCAACTATGTAAACATTACGCTGAGCTGAGAAAGTCACGCGATAGCGATGTGCACACGGCAGATGGCGATAGTATTACGTACACAGGGTATAAAAGGGCAGTGCATTGGCGGAGCTGTCATTTGCGATTCATTGAAAAAGGTTTCCTGGGTGATTATGGCCGCACGACAGGAATTAACGTAATTTGAACACGGAATGGTAGTTGGAGCTAGACACGTGGGGTATTCCATTTCGGAAATCATTAGAGAATTCAATATTCCGTGATACGCAGTGTCAAGACTGTGCCGAGAACACTAAATTTGAAACTGCCTGGCAGATTAAAACTGTGTGCCGGACCGATACTCGAACTCGGGACCTTTGCCTTTCGCGGGCAAGTGTTCTACTAACTGAGCCCCGTCCTCACAGCTTTACTTCTGCCAGTACCTCGTCTCCTACCTTCCAAACTTTACAGAAGCTCTCATGTGAACCTTGCAGAACTAGCACTCCTGAAAGAAAGGATATTGCGGAGACATGGCTTAGCCACAGCCTGGGGGATCTTTCCGGAATGAGATTTTCACTGCGCTGCTGAGTGTGCGCTGATATGAAACTTCCTGGCAGATTAAAACTGTGTACCAGGCCGAGACTTGAACTTGGGATCTGGCTGTGCCTAAGCCATGTCTCCGCAATATCCTTTCTTTCAGGAGTGCTAGTTCTGCAAGGTTTGCAGGAGAGCTTCTGTAAAGTTTGGAAGGTAGGAGACGAGGTACTGGCAGAAGTAAAGCTGTGAGGATGGGGCGTGAGTCGCGCTTGCGTAGCTCAGTTGGTAGAGCACTTTCCCGCGAAAGGCAAAGGTCCTGAGTTCAAGTCTTGGTCCGGCACACAGTTTTAATCTGCCAGGAAGAGTCATATCAGCACACACTCCGCTGCAGAGTGAAAATCTCATTCTGGTAACACTAAATTTCTCTCCATACTTCTCACTACGGACAAGGTAGTGGTCGATCGCCTCTACTTAACGATCGTGAGCAGCGGCGTTTGCGTAGATTCGTCAGAGCTAACATATGTGTAACACTGCGTGAAATAACCACATGAATCAATATGCGTCTAAAACGAGGTCCCTGGGGCAGTGCGGCGAATTGGCGTTGATAGGCTAGGCAGCAAACGACCGACGTGAATGCCTTTGCAACAGCACGACGTCGCCTGCAGCGCCTCTCCTGGGTTCGTAACCATATCGGTTGGACCCTAAACGTTTGGAAAACCTTGACCCGGTTAGATGAGTCCGTATTTCCGTTGGTAACAATTAATGGTAGGGTTCGAGTGTGACAGATCCGACGAAGCCATGGATCCAGGTTGTCAACAAGGCACTGTGCAAGCTGGTGTTGACTCGATAAGCATGTGGACTGTGTTTGCGTTGAATGGGCGAGGTCCTAGTTTTGTTCTGCTACTTTGAGACCATTTGCAGCCATTCAGGGACTGTATGTTCCCAAACAACGTTGGAATTTTTATGGATGACAATGCGCCATGTTCTCGGACCACGATTGTCCGCGATTGCTTTGAAGAACATTCTGGACAATCTGAGCGAATGATTTGGCCACCCAAATCGCCCGACGTGAATCCCATAGAACATTTATGGGACATAATCGAGAGGTTCGTGCGCAAAATCTTGCACCGGCAACACATTCGCGATTATGGACGTCTGTAGAGACAGCAAGGCTCAGTATTTCCTCAGGGATCCATGTCATGTCGAGTTGCTCACTACACAGGGTAAAAAGAGGCCAGACACGATATTAGGAGGTATCGTATGATTTTTTCACCTCAGTGTATAGCTGTAAAATAGTAACCGCTACCAGTCATAACAGAAGGTGACTTTATTTAACACACGACCGGTTTCGGGCTTGTGCCCATCTTCAGGTGATTTACATTCACTTATGTGTTTCCATATGCAGTGCTGCAGATCGCTGTTAAAATAAGAACCAAACATTATTATTATTATTAGTAAACAGAAAAAAATGAAACATTTTAAGTGGCTAAGCGCTATCTGTTGTAGAACATTATAGTAATTACATATAGCTGGTGTATCCATATCGTTTTCTCATTCCATTTACATCATTTTGTACAAAAATATTTAGTTTCGACCGCGTTAACTATATATTAGTCAACATGCTACTTATTGGTGCTTCCTTATAATGTCTTTAATAAAGTAGTGGCACTCTTGATTTCAGTAAGTTCAGAAGCACGTGCACTCACAACATCCAACGTGTCTATATTGTAACACAGAAGTTACGGTTCCAACAGCTTAGGTCAAACAGGTACAGAGGTGTTACACATACAGATATATAAGAGATATTAAAAATTATGAAATTGAAATAGTTACATGATTATGGGACAACACTCTCACTTGTAACATCAGGGTGTTCTTAAATTCCGACTCTAAACTTCTAGGATTTGTAGCGGTGATTGAGTACACAATATGTTGGATAGCAACCCAAGTCCGGAAACTACCGTTTCTGTTCAGCGACCGTTTCAGTTCAGATGTTTAACTTATTCACTTTTGCATTAGTAACTGAATTAGGCGTGGTACAGTAAAATTTCAGGTAGGAAGTTGAAAGGAAACGTTACGAAACGTCCATTTATCACTTAAGAATATTTGTTTGTATTAACACTTCAGAATTAAGTATTTATATAATTCTAAAACAAAAATGTACCCAGAATACTGTACGTGCACAACAGTACTAATGCATTGCAACAGTGGCTTCCTGTGGCGACCTCTAGCGTTGTTACGACACTGTGCCTACGAAGCATATTATGGTACACACTCTCCATCCCACCTGGTGTCCCTTCAGTTTCTAGTGCATCGGCTAGAGTTCGTGCCAGCAGGAGTATCGTAAATTAAACTTTGCATACGAAGCCACAAGAGGCAGTCCATAGGAGTAGTACACGTCATATGTCTACTCAAATGCATACCGGGACAAGCAACTATGAGACTTTTCTCTTTCCCTCAGCAGACGTGGACGCGTTACACATCTGAGCTGAAACGGTCGTAGAACGGAAACGGTACGTTTCCGGATGTGAAATCCTATTAAAAATATTATGTACTCACTTCCCGCTACAAGCCCATGAAGTCTGTAGCCCGCATCTCGTGGTCGTGCGGTTGCGTTCTCGCTTCCCACGCCCGGGTTCCCGGGTTCGATTCCCGGCGGGGTCAGGGATTTTCTCTGCCTCGTGATGGCTGGGTGTTGTGTGCTGTCCTTAGGTTAGTTAGGTTTAAGTAGTTCTAAGTTCTAGGGGACTGTTGACCATAGATGTTAAGTCCCATAGTGCTCAGAGCCATTTGAACCAGCCATTTGAAGTCTGTAACGGGATTTTCCAAACACCCTGCGTGGAATGGTTGCTGGCAAATTACATATGGTTAGCTACACATTGTCTTTTTTTTTTAGCTGTAATGAGGCCACTAGCTACGACTTTTGATTTTTTAAATTTTTCATTAAAGGTTTGTAGAAATGATTTGTTTGTAAAGTACAGTTGTGCACTGAGAATTAGATGTGGTGATTTGAAGCTGTGATTTCGAGCTATGGATGTAAATTTCGAGCTCTGCAAGAACATTCATTTTATTTCCTTTGCTGACAGAGTGTAGTATCTGCAGGTTGTCTTTAATGGCTGTGACTGAGTGGTCATGTTCTTTGAGGTGTGTTGCAAAAGTCGATTTATGAAAATAATTTAGCCAGAGGGCATTCATATGTTCCCAAGATCTTATAGTGAAATTTCTTCCTTCTTCTGGCCTATGTAAAAACGTTTGCAATTTACATAAATGTTAATAAATATCTCACTTGCTGTTACATTGCCTATTTGACTTGTTGCAGTGTATTATGTGCACTGGTAGCTAACTGTTAGTGCTGAAGGACATTTTATACCTACCACTACTATGAAAATGCTTAGCTACTTTGTGTGAAATATTTCTTATAAACGGGATATCTATTTGTATAAACGGGATATCTATTTGTTCTTTGAATCTGAAAAATTTCTGCAGCGTATTCCACAGAGCATTTTCAAGCTCACGCATTCTAGTGCAACTCCCACACATACTCTTCTATGGTATCTGGAGGATACCACCGGTAGAGTTATTACTAGGACCATTCCAAAACTCCCATTTGTTTTCTTGGAAAATACAGCAAATACAGAAAAAGGACGATAATGTAGTTAAATAGAGCAAGATTTGAGCTATATTTTTTTAATTTTTCCTCATATCTCCACTATTCGCTATGATCATTTGCTAACGACGAAAAAAGGCGTGCAGGCCGAGCAGGTAAGAACCCGAACCAGCTAGTCACTCCCCAGCGGTTCTGCCAACAGCATCTGAATCTGAAAAATGTTGACCACGTATTACATCTTTCCTTGGCTCAGAGATATAGGAGTCTGAATTCCCTGCGTCAGGACTGTACAATGGATATGGAAGGACAATCCAACCATTTTCGTGGTAAGTTCCATGATCAAAAAACTGCTTTAGGAGTCTGGCATTATCGAGTTGGTAGCAGAAGCTTCTCACGTACACTTTGCGACAACCAAGACTACATAAAATCTTTTCTAAGGCGTTACAGTCTGTTCTCAGCTCTGCACAGGAGTACTTGGTGTTAATCGGCAAATCATCATGATTGGGCTGATCGTGAAGATGTTCATTATGAGGGATGGCAGCTGAACGGTGTCTACAGGGCGTCGCTTGTGCACTTCCATTTCAACACTGCTCAAACGCGGTACCCATCGCCTCACATTACTGACGTCTACTGTATCATCTCCATACACCTTTAGCAAGTGCTAATGATGTTGTCCAGTAGTAAGGCAATCACCGACATGTTTCTATTTCATACGGACTTTGGTGTCATACATCATTTTCGACGCTCCTCTGCTGCTGCCATCTGTCACAAGACAACGTAACGTAGTGGAAATTAGAGGGAAAACTCGAAGATTTGAAATACACCAACATAATCTTACTCGGGCACTCTAATTCAACACAAAATGAAGCCATTTTGGAACGATCCTCGTCATGTGACAACAATCGTCAAATTATTAAACGAAGATGAGAAACTTCGACAAAATAAATAATTTCTAGGGGAACAAAACTCTAAATAAGGAAAAGTATGAAACATTTGATAATGGCAGTGGAGCATGTACGACTTGTTGACACAAGAACATGCCAATTTCTCAATGGCAAAATGGAGTGAGACAGGCTTGTAGCGTACCCCGATGTTATTCAGTCAGCACATTGGGCAAGCAGTAAAGAAGACCAAAGAAAAATTTGGAGTGGGAAGCAAAGATCAAGGAGAAGAAATGATACTGTGATGTTTCCCGATGACACTGTAATTTCGTCAGACAGTAAAGGACTTGGAAAACCAGTCGAACGGAATGGTCAGCGTCTTGAAAGAAGATGAACATCAGCAGAGGGAAAACGAGGGTATTGGAATGTAGTCGAATTAAGTCAGGTGATAATTAGCGAATCAGCTTAGGAAGTACGACATTAAAACTAGTAGATGAGTTCTGTCATTTGGGCAAGGAAATAAGTAATGATGGTCGAAATAGTGGGGATATAAATCGCAGACTGGCTGTATCAAGGAAAGCATTTCTGAAAAAGAGGAGTTTGTTGGCATCTAATATAAATTATAGCGTTAGGCAGTATTCATTGAACGTATCTGTCTGGATGTGTAACCTTGTATGGAAGGGAACCGTGGACAACAATCAATTCAGACAGAAAGAGAACAGAAGCATTTGAAGTGTGGTGCTACAGAAGAATGCTGAAAATTAAATGAGTAGATCGCGTAACATACTGTACTGAATTGGGAAGAAGAGAAATTTGTGACACAATTTGACTCAAAGAAGAGATCAGTGGATAGGACATATTCTGAGACATTGGAATCATCTGTTTAGTGGTGGAGGGAAGTAAGGGAGTTACCATCTATAGGTCTGAAGACAGTGACCAGACTGAAACTGACGTAGCTTCGGAGATGAAGAGACTTGCGGAGGAGAAGCTAGAGTGGAGTGCAGTTTCCAACCAGTCTTCAGACTGAAGACCACAATAACAACGTAATAATCCCCCAGAATATGGAAAATGGAGCGTTTGTTTTACATATGCTTACAGGACGTAGCACATAGCGGAATAACTGGCAGGAGGTTGCAGGCAGGCATCGAGGAAAAGCTACTGTGCTGCTCGGAGCCACCAGAACATAGTTTGTGACGGGTATATACTGTCGACGAACCAGTGGCGGAACTAGTAGAAGAAGCCTGAGAGACTAAATTATTCTACAGGTTATTAACAAACAGGATTTGTTAGCTATCATTGCTTACCTATCGCAGGAAACTTTAAGTCTGGTCTCGTTTGATTACTGTAGCAGGAAATGAGTACTACCTAGGCTGCTAAAATTCTCCCTCGTTACTCGTTACTAACAGAGCTAGCCAGTTTCAGCCTGCAGTGCCATATTAAATTGTCTTGGTCAGAACAAGCATGCAAGTAACACATCAATCAAGCTAAGTAGTGTGCAACCCTTTCACGTGTGATGGCTTCACAGCCCCAGATAATACAGACAGAATGCAAGTCTCAACGTGCATATACAGTACGCTATGAGTAAACCCGTACGTAGCAACTCGTGCAGGAGAACTACTGGTTCATTCATTGTCACGAAGACACCAGACAGTTGCCCTACGAGCTGAAGCTGTCAACTTTTGTTCGTAAGTATTTTAGCAGCTACATTGGTTTTCTTACTAACATTTCCTGCCTCAGTAATCTTTCCTTGGTATGCCCGCGGGTGAAAGGGGGGGAGGGGAGGAGTGAGAGTTCGAATATCAATGCTAGCAATCTATTCTCCAAATCCTTGCCAGACTTCGGGCACCTTTGAAAAACTGAAGGTCCTCGTCTTCTAAGAAGATAATTCATGTTTTCATTAACAGCATCACATGCTCTTGGCTGAACGGTTTTGCATCTCTGAGCAATGACACCCCTTATGGTCGTATCTATTGTTGTACGAAACGGAAAGAAATATGTGCCAAGATTGAAAGTATATTCTTTGCTAGGAACTCGACTTGTGAAAAGTAGTATACTGTGGTGTCACCGCCAGACACCACACTTGCTAGGTGGTAGCTCAAATCGGCCGCGGTCTATTTAGTACATGTCGGACCCGCGTGTCGCCACTGTGTGATCGCAGACCGAGCGCCACCACAAGGCAGGTCTCGAGATACGATATAGCACTCGCTCCAGTTGTACGACGACTTTGCTAGCGACTACACTGACGAAGCCTTTCTCTCATTTGCCGAGAGACAGTTAGAATAGCCTTCAGCTAAGTCCATGGCTACGACCTAGCAAGGCGCCATTAACCGTATCTGAAGATAGTCTTATTTGTATTATCAAGAGCGATGTACCACAAGGATGGAATAAAGATAAGTATTCGAGGAGCTGCATACTTTTCTTATTAGCATTCACTAATTATCCTTTTCCAGAATTCACGCCCGTCTGCGTTAGATAGCGTGCATTTTAGGCTTCCTCTATCTACAAGGTGTTGGCACATTTACCAACACATCATATACTCTGTCTGAAAAAAGGACCGGAGTACTCAGCATTACATTTATGTTTCCTCTCGAGGCCTATTGTGCATTTTAATCCAGAGGAAACCCGAAACTATTGCGGTAATGTTATCTATTAACATACTGAAGAAGTGTGGAGGTAATGGTCGGTAATTCTTTTTTTCATATATCATACTTGACTCATAATCAGCTGGCTGCAATATACACTGACGGAAAAAAATTACAGCACCAAGAAATAATTAGTGTAGAACAATGAAATTACGGGAATATGTTTGTGTAGGTAACATATTTCAGCGATTAACATATGAAGATCACAAGTTAATGTAAGCCCAAGATAAGACATTGCAAATGTGAAATGCTGGTACATTAATAACCAGTGTAACCAGCAAATGTTGAATGCAAGGATGCAAACGTGCAAGCATTGTGTTGCACGTGTCGGACGTCAGTTTGTTCCATGCCTGTTGCATCTGGTTGGTCAATACAGGGAGGGTTAATGCTGTTTGCGAGTCACGCTGGAGTTTTCGTCCGATGATGCCTGGAGTTTTCGTCTGATGAAGCCTATATGTGCTCGACTGCAGACAGAGCTGGTGATCCAGCAGGCCACGTCAGATTACAACAGCGGTACGTGGTCGAGCGTTATCCTGTTGGTAAACATCCCCTAGAATGCTGTTCATGAATGTCAGCGCGACAGGTCGAATCACCAGACTGTACCACAGATCTGATGTCAGGTTGCGTGGGATAACCACGAGAGTGATCCTCCCGTCATACCAATTCGCACTCCAAACCATAACTCCAGGTGTAAGTCCAGTGTGTCTAGCACTATAGGTTAGCTTCCAACCAACACAAAGCTATCACGCACCGAGATAGAACCAAGTGTCATCAGAAAACACAGTAGATCTCTAACCCGAATTTCAGTGGATTCTCGCTTGACACCATTGAAGTCGCAAGTAGTGGTAGTTTGGGGTCAGTGGACCGCACGCTAATGGGCGTCTGGCTCGGAGCTGTCCTGGAAGTAATTGATTTGTCACTGTGGAGCCAACTGCTGCTCAAATTGCTACTGCAGATGCATTGTGATGTGCCAGAGCCAATCGCCGAACACGATGGTCGTCCATCTCAATAGTGCCACATAGCCGTCCGGAGCACGCCCTTCTTGCTGAGACCAGAGAAGCGACACCATCCACCATATTGGACTGGAATTCGGCTGTTTTATTCAATAAGGTACCGCCTTTTAGCTGTAAGTTGTTCTGACTGACAACGAATGTTGAATACAGAGGTCAGAGATTTTGGCTCTAATGTTTTAGTTGCATGTACACCTGAAGATGTGGATTTAGTGCTATGACACCTATAGTGATGTAAAAATAAACGGCTAAATACAGCTGAAGCGGTTTATTCATACCAAAGGTGATTACTTATAACTGTGGTTGCCCTACCTACAACGTTGTCTGCGAATTATATTTGTTTTGATGCCCTGTACCTCCTGTATTAATTTGAACGAATAGTTTTGGAACACCCTTTAGATAACTCCTCTTCGTGGAAAGTGCGAGGTCACTAAGAGTATTGTCTGCTAGACTATTAATATACAACAAAAACAACTAGGGCCCCAACACATGCCTCTTGGACAACCAATAAGTTATTTACTTTATTACGGATACTTTTCCATCCAACACCAATACCCAAAAAGGGAAGTAGGAGCACAATCTGCTGAATTACGGGCCTATATCACTAACGTCGATTTGCAATAGGGTTTTGGAACATATACTGTATTCGAACATTCTGAAGCACCGCGAAGAAAACGGTTTACTGACACATAGTCAGCACGGATTCAGAAAATATCGTTCTTGTGAAACACAACTAGCTCTTTATACTCATGAAGTAATAAGTGCTATCAACAGGGGATGTCAAATTGATTCCATATGTTTAGATTTCCAGAAGGTTTTCGACTCTTTTTCTCACAAGCGTCTTCTAACCAAACTGCGTGCCTAGGGAGTATCGCCTCACTTGTGCTACTGGATTCGTGATATCCTGTCAGAAAGGTCACAGTTCGTAGTAATAGACGGAAAGTCAGCGAGTAAAACAGAAGTAATATCCGGCGTTCCCCAAGGAAGTGTTATAGGCCCTCTATTGTTCCTGATCTATATTAACGAGATAAGAGACAATCTGAGTAGCCGTCTTAGATTGTTTGCAGATGATGCTGTCATTTACTGTCTTGTAAAGTCATCACATGATCAAAACGACTTGCAAAATGATTTAGATAAGATATCAGTATGGTGCGAAAAGTGGCAATTCACCCTGAATAAATAGAAGTGTGAAGTTATTCAGACGATTACTAAAAGAAATCAGCAAAATTTCGATTACGCGATAAGTCACACAAATCTGAAGGCTGTAAATTCAGCTAAATACTTAGGTATTACAGTTACAAATAACCTAAATTGAAACGATCAGATAGAAAATATTGTGGGTAGAGCAAACCAAAGACTACGATTCATTGGCGGAACACTTAGATGGTGCAACAGGCCTACTATAGAGACTGCTTACACCACGCTTGTCCGCCCTATTCTGGAGTATTGCTGTGCGGTGTGGCATCCGTATCATGTGGGACTGACGGATGACATCGAAAAAGTACAAAGAAGGGCAGTTCGTTTTGTATTATCGCGAAATAGGGGAGATAGTGTCACAGACATGATACGTGAATTGGAGTGGCAATCATTAAAACAAAGGCGTTTTTCGTTGCGACGGGATCTTCTCATGAAGTTTCGATCACCAGTTTTCTCTTCCGATTGCGAAAACATTCGGTTGGCATCCACCTACATAGGGAGAAATGATCATCACGATAAAATAAGAGATATCAGGGCTCGCACAGAAAAATTTAAGTGCTCGTTTTTCCCGCGTGCCGTTCGAGAGTGGAACGGTAGAGAGACTGCTTCTATATCTACATCTACATCTACATGATTACTCTGCAATTCACATTTAAGTGCTTGGCAGAGGGTTCATCGAACCACAATCATACTATCTCCCTACCATTCCACTTCCGAACAGCGCGCGGGAAAAGCGAACACCTAAACCTTTCTGTTTGAGCTCTGATTTCTCTTATTTTATTTTTATGATCATTCCTACCTATGTAGGTTGGGCTCAACAAAATATTTTCGCATTCGGAAGAGAAAGTTGGTGACTGAAATTTCGTAAATAGATCTCGCCGCGACGAAAAACGTTTTTGCTTTAATTTCCATCCCAACTCGCGTATCATATCTGCCACACTCCCCTATTACGTGATAATACAAAACGAGCTGCCCTTTTCTGCACCCTTTCGATGTCCTCCGTCAAACCCACCTGGTAAGGATCCCACACCGGGCAGCAATATTCTAACAGAGGACGAACGAGTGTAGTGTAAGCTGTCTCTATAGTGGACTTGTTACATCTTCTAAGTGTCCTGCCAATCAAACACAACCTTTGGCTCGCCTTCCCCACAATATTATCTATGTGGTCTTTCCAACTGAAGATGTTCGTAATTTTTACACCCAGGTATTCAGTTGAACTGACAGTCTTGAGAATTGTACTATTTATCGAGTAATCGAATTCCAACGGATTTCTTTTGAAGGTGGTTCATTGAACCCTCTGTCAGGCACTTTATTATGAATAGCAGAGTAATCAGGTAGATGTAGATCTTGATGTGTAGATTAGACGCTGCATCCTCCCTACCAAGAAACCCTCAATACAGTAACAGAATTTGATGTTCCGTATAATCATAGTTTTGTCTTTCATGGTTGGTGTGGTACCGATCAAATGCTTTCTCGAAGTCAAGAAATAGTGCAATTACCAGATTGACTCCACCCAAGGCTTTCAGCATGTTATGTGACAAAAGCGAGAAGTAGGGTTCGCGCCATCGGGGATTTGTTCTTTAGACGACAGTGCAGCATTGCAAGTGTTTCCGGGGAAATGTCACGTCGAGCTCTTATGTGAGCTTTCCGGTGACCTGAGGCGTTCATCTCGCCGGAGACAAGAGAGAGCGGGAGGGGAGTGAGTGCCTGTTCCTCAGAGGTGAAGTCGGAAGATGACCCCGGCACCGAGCTCGCCTGACAGGTGTTTGAAGCGGGCCGGGTTATTTACGTGCTGATAGCGTGCTTTATCGGTCGGTCGCACAGTGGCGCGGACGCCCGCGACGCGGAAGTTCCGCGCCGGCTGCCGTTAGCGCTCGCGCGGCGGGGCGTTCACCCCGCGGACGCGGAGCGTCACCGCGACCTCAGTTCGCCTCGCCTCGCCTCGCAGCCAGCGCGCACTCCGCAATTACCGCCGCGGGCGACGACCCCCGGCCACCGCCAGCGCCACGCAGACGCCCACACGCTCCACTTGTACGGCTGCACTTGCCAGAAGCCGCCGCCTCCAGGCACTACCGGCTACGTTGTGTCGGAACTGCCTTCCGTAACATTAACAGCCCGTACAACTAAACGAGAAACACGAGGGGATTCCATTGCAACAAATCTGTTGTCTGCGGCCTCGGAAGAGGTCTTACATCAACCATCTTCCATTTGCAAAAGAAATGATTTATCTTGAAACATTCTCGAGCTTTGTGTCGGATGGTGTTATGGAAGCTCCACAATGTTCTTATGAGGCAGCTGCTCGTCATATTCAGGTGCGACTCTGCGGACCTATAGTGGCACTCTTGCTTAGACAATTATGACCAACAACATTCGGACGCCCGTTAGTGAACATTAATATTGGGTGTGTCCACCCTCAGCCTTTATGACGGCTTGACTCTGCTTGGGACGCTATCAGTGAGGTGTCTGAATGTATGTGGGGGAATGGCAATCCATTCTTCCTCAAGAACCAACAGTAGAGAAGGTCGTGATGTTGGAATTCCCAAAGCAAGTCCATTGGGTTCACGTCGTTATTTTGGGTACCCCAGTCCCTTTCAAGAATATTATCGTCCACAAACGTTTGCTTTATAGATGCTGCTTTTCGACAACATGCACTATGAAACTTCCTGACAGATTAAAACTGTGTGCTGGACCGAGACTCGAACTCTGGATCTATGCCTTTCGCGGGCAAGTGCTCTACGGACTGAGCTACCCAAGCACGACTCACGCCCCGCCCTCACAGCTTTAATTCCGCCAGTACCTCGTCTCCTACCTCCCAAACTTCACAGAAGCTCTCCTGCGAATCTAACAGAACTAGCATTCCTGGAAGAAAGGATATTGCGGAGACATGACTTAGCCATAGTCTCGGGGATGTTTCCAGAACGAGATTTTCACTCTGCAGCTTAGTGTGCGCTGATATGAAACTTCCTGGCAGATTAAAACTGTGTGCCGGACCGAGACTCGAACTCGGGACCGGTTCGCAGGAGAGCTTCTGTGAAGTTTGGAAGGTAGGAGACGAGGTACTGGCGGAATTAAAGCTGTGAGGGCGGGGCGTGAGTCGTGCTTGGGTAGCTCAGTCGGTACAGCACTTTCCCGCGAAAGGCATAGATCCCGAGTTCGAGTCTCGGTCCGGCACACAGTTTTAATCTGCCAGGAAGTTTCATATAAGCGCACACTCCGCTGTAGAGTGAAAATTTCATTCAATATGCACTATGTACAAACATCATCATCACCGAGGTGTTTCTATATTGTACGTAGTACACAAGCTCAAAATGTGTTTACATTGTTCTGCATTCAGCGTTTTCTTGAGGGGACCACACAGTAATCACGGAAAACATCCCCATACCGTAGCACCCCCTCCTCCATTCTTCAATGATCGCACTTCATGTGATAGCAGGTTACGTTCACAAGACATCTGACAAACCAAAACGCTCCATCGGATTATCATAGAGTATGAGTATAGCTGGATTCGCCACTCCAGATCACTCGTTTCCAATCCTCCACTGTCCAGTGCGTCCCAAATGTCGCTTAGCATTGACTATAGAAATGTGTGGATTACTAAGGCGCTGCAGTCATGGACTGTGCGTCTGGTCCCGGCGGAGGTTCGAGTCCTCCCTCGGGCATCGGTGTGTGTGTGTTTGTTCTTAGGATAATTTAGGTTAAGTAGTGTGTAAGCTTAAGGACTGACGACCTTAGCAGTTAAGTCCCATATGATCTCACACACATTTGAACATTTTTTGTATGGATTATGACGTTCCCCATTATTTTTAAGTTCTGGTGCACAACTGTTTTTGTAACTGGACTACCGGTAGTAGTTTGGAACCCACTTCAAATTCCTTCCGCTTATTTAATGCATGATCGTCGGCCTCTGCCCAACAATGGGTGAGATCTGCCTGGTCTTGGTTTATTGTGGTTGTTCCTTCGCGTTTCCACTTCACAGTCGTATCACCAGTAGTCGCCTTGGGCAGCTTTGGAAGAATCCAAATGACTCTGATGGATTTGTTACTCAGGTGAAATCCAATGACTAGTCCACGGTCGAATTCGCTGAGTTCTCCATTTTGCTGGTACTGTTCTTTGCCGACAAGACAATACTATCCGCCTCCTATTATATTGGTGGGTCTGCCTCTCACGACATCTAACGTTTAATTCGGTATTACATAAGGATGTTCGTATCCTTTTGATCGTACAGTGAATATGATGGTATAGTAGGAAAATGTAGACACCAGGAGGACGGGCCGTGACATCATCGCAGGGAACGTTGACATCCAGAACCCTTTCTCGCGAAAACGAGCCACGGACTCAACAGGCGACGTGTGGCAAAGCTCGGACGCAATCTTCTGGTGCCTCTCCCCTCCCACCCCCACACCCCCTCCCCCGCCACGCACCCTCGGTGTAGACTCGTTGAATTGCCTTCTCTGCAGCCAACAATGACTTAGCGAGCTGAAATATGCTGTCTGGTGATTAAGTCATTTTACATGTTCAATTCAACCGCTTTTGAAATTATGATATCCGGGTAGGTGGAGATGGACGAGAGCAGCTTGGTCTCTTCATGGTTCACACTGTGTCCTGTAGCAATAATCATCAGCAACAGCACATTTTCCTGACTGATCTAGTCTGGTATGACGTCTGTGTCCATCGCATGTCTTCAACATTGGAAAGAGTGTAGCCAATGTGTGAATTCAGTCACAGTATATTGTATATTTCCGGTCTCCTTAGATCTAGATCGTATTTTACAGAACCCAACAGCATCTTCGCTTGTGATTGAGCATGAAAGACGTTTTATTCTTTGCTACTTGGAAACCCTGCCGATCAAGACGCGCCGCCAACATAAGTCAGGAAAACGATCCTAGTGGAATTCTCGGAGTTCGGCTGATTTTTACGTTTACGACGTGCAGAACGAATTAGAAGGGTGGTTTGCATAAGTCTGGTAAAAAAAAGTTTCGTTTCTCGTGAACAACTCAGTTTATTTCTCGAAATAGTCTCCTTTGAGCGATATACACTTCGTCCATCGTACTCCAGCTTTCTCATCCCATCGGAAAAATAGTGTGTGTCAAATTCTACAAAATACTCGTTGACTGCAGCTATTACTGCCTAATTTTATGAAAATTTCTTCCCAGTTAGCCACAGTTTCAAGTTAGCGAACAGGAAGAAGTTACGTGGAGATAAGTCTGGTAAATAGGGAGGATGAGAAACCAGTTCAAAGTCATTTTCTTGCACTTTCGCCAATGTTATTGCAGATGTGTGGGGTGGCGTAGTATCTTGGTAAAAGAGTACTCTTTATGCGTGCCAGCCTTGGTCTTTTTTCAGCAAACGCAAATTTCAAACGATTGAACATTGAAGCATAATAAGGTCCAGTGGACATCACTCTATTATCGAACAAGGTAGTCTATGCGGTCTTCAGTGCGTTTACACCAGCCGTTTTCCATTGTTTTGACTGCCAATTTGACTCTGGTGTGTAATGATGACCCAGGTTTCATCAACAGTCAAAACGGTCTTAGATGATGATGCACAGTCCACGTGAACCACATTCAGTTCTGTTTTGATCTGAGGGCAGTCCAACCATGATTATACAGCACGAAACTACGTTTTCTTCATTTCCAATCGCAGTCGACACTCTGACTAGTTCACACGGCTCTCAACAATGAACTGTACGCTGTACATTGCTGAAATTCTTTATACGAGCTTTGGAATAGTCATCAAGCTACCAACCATGAATGGGGTACAAAAATGTTCCATTCTCTCCTGAAAACTTGTCAGACGTATCAATCCACCCTTGTACATAGTCAATCTGTTCCCAATGTTTTCTTTGTTTCTGCTGCAGAAGGACTTCAGCAAATAATAATTGAACAGAACAGAACAAGTGTCACAGTAGGCCTAAAAATTAGACACAGCAAACTGAAAAAAAGTTCAGTCAGTATACCGACGGAAGAAATAGTTGACGAAGTTGTAAAAGTGTACTCAGGAAAACTGAAAAATAAATAAAAATGGAAACTTAAAAAAGTAAGTGGGAACGAGGAAACTCATTTGGGAAATTAAAAATGAGCCTTCAGATATAAATTCCTTGTCTGACAGAAACAGAAAATCTACTAACATGTAAACTGCCAGTAATAACTTACAAAAATAAATCGTGGACGTTAAATAATTCCATACGAGTAACTGAAAAAAGTAAATTGGGCGTAAGAAGAAATGAAAGAAATAGAAACTGCTGTCTAAGAGAAGAGACATAATTGGATGCACTGCGTAAGATCATAAGCTGAACAAATGTAGATGTTAGAAAGAGAGGTTTTGCAATGAATGGAGAATGTGAAACTCGCGTTTCCCCTGACGCATACACACATCGAAAGAGATTTGCATCACATCGGTTCCGAGAGTTCCGGACCCTGTACAGAAAATTGGAATAGAGACCAACATAAACATCATTTCTGCCTTTTTTTATTGCTAATGAAAACCACACACTGTATATTGTACCACCATACAGTGGGACCTTCAGAGATGGTGGTCCAGACTGCTCTACACATCGGTACCTCTAACACCCAGTAACACGTCCTCTTGCATTGATGCATGCCTGTATTCATCGTGACATACTATCCACATGTTCATCAAGACACTGTTGGTCCAGATTGAGCCACTCCTCAACTGCGATTCGGCGTTGATTCCTCAGAGTGGTTGGTGGGTCATGTCGTCCATAAACAACGCTTTTCAGTCTATCCCAGGTATGTTCGATAGGCTTCATGTCTGGAGAAAATGGTGCCTGCTCTAGTCGAGCGATCTCATTATCCTGAAAGGAGTCATTCCCAGTGTGCACTAAGGGGGCGCGAATTGTTGTCCATGAAGACGAATGCCTCGCCAATACGCTGCCGATATGGTTGCACTATCGGTCGGAGGATGGCATTCACGTATCGTACAGCCGTTACAGCGTCTTCCATGACCGCCAGCGGCGTACGTCGGCCCCACATAATGCCACCCCAAAACAGCAGAAAACCCCCACCTTGCTGCACTCGCTGAACAGTGTGTCTACGACACTCAGCCTGACCGGGTTGCCTCTAAACACGTCTCCGACGATTGTATGGTTGAAAGCATATGCAACACTCATCGGTGACGAGAACGTGATACCAATCCTGAGCGGTCCATTCGTCATGTTGTTGGGCGTATTTCTACCGCGCTGCGTGGTGTCGTGGTTACAAAAATTTACCTCGCCATGGACGTCGAGAGTGAAGTTGCGCATCACGCAGCCTATTGCGCACAGTTTGAGTCATAACACGACGTCCTGTGGCTGCACGAAAAGCGTTATTCAACTTGGTGGGCTGTTGTCAGGACTCCTCCGAGCCATAATCCTTAGGTGGCGGTCATCCACTGCAGTAGTAGTCTTTGGGCGGCCTGATCGAGGCATGTCATCGACAGTTCCTGTCTCTCTGTATCTCCTCCGTGTCCGAACAATATCGCTTTGGACCACTCCGAGACGCATGGACATTTCCTTTGTTGAGAGCCCTTCCTGGCACAAAGTAACAATGCGGAAGCGATCGAAGCGCGGTATTGACCGTCTAGGCATGGTTGAACTACAGACAACACGAGCCTGGTGGAATGAGTGGAAATGATCGGCTGTTGGACCCCTCCGTCTAATAGGTGCTGCTCATGCATGGTTGTTTACATCTTTTGGGAGGATTTAGTGACATCTCTAAACAGACAAAAGGACTGTGTCTGTGATATAATGCCAACGTCTGTCTTCAGCAGTTCTGGGAACTAGGAAGATGCAAAACTGTTTTCGAGGTGTGTAAAATGTTTAAAGAACTTACAGAGATGCAGTCGAGCGACGTTTTCGACAACAGCCGATATTTTGACAACTTGACACGCTGTCATTTTCAAGGCATTGTTGCAATGTCACAGTTGTGCAAGAAAATTTAAACTCAATTAATGGGGGCATACGCCATTGAAGAATCATAATGCGGCATATACAGAGAGACACCACACAAACAGTGAACAGCTAACACCACTACACAACCGAAGATGACTAACATTAGATGTTATCGATGGCAGATATTTACAGTATTGCCAGTCGGTGAGGAAATCGGATTAATCTGACCCTCTTTTGTTTAACCATGGATTGAACAGGACTACAAGCAAAATTACTGAAGAAATGGAAACTGAAATGAGAAGAGTTACGAAAGACACGATTAGCAGACAACATGGCCATTCTGGATGATGTAAGGAAGACCTGTTTATATGAACTGACAACATATTTAACACAGAACATGAATTATGTGCAAATGAAGCCAAGGGGAAACCGACAATGGAAAACACGATGACTTTGCCAAAGATGAGACTGGAAATGACACAATAATAGAGGAAGTCAAGGAACTATAAGTATTAAGGTCACTTAAGATATGCGAAACAAAGAAAGATTTCGTCAACAATAGAACCGTTCTCATATCAAATTATGGTTACAGTTAAGATAGTTCCTGAAAGCACAAATTTATTACGAATATGGAAGGTATGGTAGAGTATGATATAGATAAACAGAATATAACAGCAGTGATTAGAGACAGAGCACAGACTTATTTGGGGATGGGTAGGGAAGACAACTGGCTGTTTCCTTTTCAAAGGAATCATTGCGGCATATGCCTTCAGTTATTTAGCGAAAACCACGCGAAACTTAAATGTGAATGACAGAATGGGAAACTAAGAACAAGCCATCCCAAATGCAAGTCTAGTGTTTTGCTCAGTAGCTTGACTGCAACACTATATGAAATTGAAATGTAGACTATGGGACGTAGGAGGCACTGCAAGCATGTCAGAAGTAATGCCACAGAAGGATGTTGAGTGTTAAACCAACTGTTACTAGGAGTTACTAGAAGGAAAAAGTATACGAGAGGAATAAACGGAAAATCATCATCAGAAATAGGAACAGGTTAGCTAGGCATTTGGTACGGCACTGTAAAATAGTTCACATGATAGCGCTTGATTTGGACAGTCTGTGCTGACAGTCACTTTACAATCATTCGAAATCATTTTTATTCTAGTATCCAACGTGAGATGAACTGCAGGATAAACGTAAGACGATGAACAATTAATGGAGATTTAGTTTGTGGCCAACTAGTAGATGTGGTTGAGCTGCTTGTAAAAATAACACCAGTCTGTAAAAAAATATTGTTTGAAAGTTGTTTGAAATTTGATAATTGCCTTTTATGTACTTTTCAGCACTGATTTCAAAAATGGAGTCCAATTTTTTTCTGTCATGTCAGGTTCTCTCACGAAAAAGGAAGTACCTTTGTGTATAATAACGAAATTTAAGCAATTTATCACATTTTTTCCAACGTTATAAAATTTTATTTTATTTATACATCATGTTCTAAACTACATTCCCAGTACACTTCCATTTCTCTTTAATCTCATTAGTCCTTATAATAACGCTTTCGCTTTCTGTCGAATCTTCTTTTATTGTTTTTTCGGCTGTGGATTCGTCGAGGATCACCCAGCAGTAGTCCGCGATCGTGCTGACGTTCCATCTTCCTTGATATCTTCTTTCCATTTCTTTGATGTCTTGGTGGAATCTTTCACCCTTCTCTTCACTTACGTCACCAAGCTGTGCAGGGAAGTAGTCAATATGTGAGTGAAGAAAATGAACTTTAATGCTCATGTTAAGCCCAGCTTCTTAAAGCTGTCGAGTATGTCTGCAACGATTGTCTTGTAGCTGGGATCTCTTTTGTTTCCTAGGAAGCCGGTAACAACTAATTTAAAAGATATCCATGCTGCCTTTTCTTTTGTTTCCACATGGTCCACAAAGCTGGGATCTGTCATTAGTTTTTTAATGTCTGGCCCGACAAAGATTCCTTCCTTTACCTTTGCCTCGGATAAACCAGGAAACTGTCCACAAAGGTATCTGAAACACTCCCCTTCTTTTGGCAATGCCTTAACAAATTCCTCCTTTTCCCTCGATCGATACCAAGAAAAGGATGTACCTAGAGCCAACATATGTTTATCTTTCAATCCAGATCCTAAAACCTCTGCCGATTCTTTAGAAAGGCCTAGGTCTCTAACTAAATCGTTAAGTTCAGATTGTGAGAATGGAATGGGATCGATTGTGCTAGGATCGTAGTAATCTCTGTCTTCTTCACTATCACCTTGCTGAGCCAATGGCTCGTGATCATCTATATCATCCAAAGAATCTGGAGGAGCCGGTGTTGATACTTCAGGTCCATGAGAAACAGGGCGAATGGCTGATTGAATGCTAGGGTAAGAAATATCCTTTTTGTTTTTCAAATTGAAACCTCGTACATTGCAAGAACAAAAATAGCAGTCATCACTATGATTTTTGGGCTCCCTCCAAACCACTGCTACTTCAAAAACTAAGGACTGCTTTTTACGTTGAAACCATTGCCTCAGTTCTTCAACACCGGCTGAACAAACTCTGTGTGGAGCCCAAGGCTTCTCTTGATCGCACAACTTTATACCAAAATAGGCGAAAGATGCTATTTCAAGAAAATCGGAAATGTTTCAATACGGTTCAAATGGCTCTGAGCACTACGGGACTTAACATCTGAGGTCATCAGTCCCCTAGAACTTAGAACTACTAAACCTAACTAACCTAAGGACATCACACACATCCATGCCCGAGGCAGGATTCGAACCTGCGACCGTAGCAGTCGCGCGGTTCCGGACTGAAGCGCCTAGAACCGCTAGACCACCGCGGCCGGCCACAAGAAAACAGTCACTACTTTAAAGCATTAGTAACAACAACACGTGAACAGCACAGAGTGAAGAGGTACCGTGAACTGAAGGACAATAGCAGAAGTTCACTGCTTGGTGATGGCGGGGCAGTGCGAAAGGCAGGCATTGACATGAAAATACTGTTGGTTTCTCGTAATTATTCTTCATTTTACGTATATCTAGTATAAAAACGGCTAAATAACAGTTTATGAGGATCCTAAAAACCAAAATTCAAATTCACTAGAGTGCTGAAATATCGAAAAAAGCTAAAACTAGACAAGCAGTTTGTGAAATAACTGTACGTGATGGAATTTTTTCACTATTCTTCTCGAAATCACTGTTGAAACACTATAAATATCACTTAATGAATCTGAAACAATTTTTATGTCGTAGATCTGTGTAATTAAATGTAGATGGAGTCTGTCGGAAGTACGTAAAGAAAATTAATCTTTTTTTTTTAAAAAAAATTCATAGTACCACGTCTTACGATTCGGGAGTTCGTCAGAAACGAACAGTGAAAGATTCATTTACAGCAGTCTCCCAGCTTAGAACTCAGGTGGACAAGCCTTACTTTCATATCAGTTCGTATAAAAAAAAGGAATAATTCTTTCAAGGTAAGGTAAACGATCTGCCCCAGGGTACCTTTCGTAATGTGTTCGCTTACTTCTATCAATGAGAAAAGCTCTGCCCGAGATCGGCTGAGAAAGTGTTACTTATCACACACAGCAAGTCGATGTAAGTTATTTTAAAATGCTCCACGGAAAGATGTGCTACACTCGGAGTAACACACTTCAGATACGGTTCAGAAAGCACTCAATTAGAAAGTGTCGTAATAAATGTCGATTCAGTGTCTGGCACTCAAGTCTTACGCATAGTTCATTTCATTACTAACCTGTTCATGCATTAGGAACCAAGTATTTATTTCAGAAGATTCTAAGGTTTATTTTCATTATCCCAAGCAGGCCACATGGCTACCTACGAAGTCGAGTGTAATGAGACCGCACTTTCCAGATGGATTATCAGAAAATTGCCGTTTCATTGTTTGATTACTCAACAGCTCAAAATTACAGTACGTTACTTTAGGTTTAAAGTCTGGTTTCTCAATTACACAGCAAAAGAAACACTGGATCAACAACCGGGCGAGTAACAAAGTCCTAAATAGACTGATCATTGATCATTCGCTATACAGACTTCTAACCTTAAGAACAATCTCTACTGTCGTATGCTGGTGCGAAGCAAATATAGAGTAACTTTCGTCGACTTCAAGAACTCTGCATACAGAGAGAAACTTTTTAGGGTTTTGGAAGAGTTCGGAATAAACAGCAAAACCAGGGATCTCACCAAGGATATTCTTAAGACTGCCAAATCAACGTTCAGTTTCACTACAAATTTTCCTGTACCAACACCAGTGTGAGACACAGATGTGAAATCTCAGCAAATTTCTCCAGTTCTGTCGTAGAAAAGATAACAGAACGTAAGGAAGGAATCCTAAATTAAGCATTTTTCCACCCAGGAAGAAAGAAAAATGGTATACAGGTAGATTGTCTGACCTATGAAACCGTTGGCTTCATCAGCAATGGAAAGAATTACGCAGTTGGAAAGTACGATGAGACTGAATTTATGACCTACAATAAAGATACCCTACATACGAGTATTTTTGTATTTGAGGGATGGGAAAGTCTACAGAATATTGATATATAAATCGTTAGGAAAATGGAATACGTAACAATAAGCATTGTCACATGATTTTAATTAAAACAAGGGGATACATTTGTCAAAACTGAGAGCTTGTAATCTGGGGAAATATTGCCTTGATCGAAAAGAGAGGTCCCAAGGATAGTCTTAAAAGAAAGGGACTGAAGTGTTTCAAAAAATTTTGGGCCCAAGGCTGAAAGTGTGGAAAAATGTATTCGACTTAGCAAAGAAGTGTATCACAGGAGTAAAGAAATGGCAGCTCTGGTTGAAAAGGCAAGACTACAGTTTAGTTTTATGACATTCATTAAGACTGTAACACTCCACATTTAACTAAAGGAGAAGCGGAACCGAAAGACTTTCGGGAAGTCAGAGCTGATGATATCAAGTAAAAAATAGAAGTCGAGTACTGAAGAAAACTGACTGTAAATTTAGACAACAAGTGAATAAGTTTGGAAGCTTCCAGAAGCCTTGTAAAGAGCCAGCAAAGAAAGGAAGACCCTACACAGAAGACGTAAGTTTGTGAAAAAAATGAAGAACAGTGCGAAATCAGCGTCAATAAAAAATAACTCAAAAAGTGTCAAACGCTATCCGCCAGTAGCCTTTTCAGTGACCAGGCACTAAAAACTACACAATAGTCGACCGACCACTGTGTCATCCTCAGTCATTCATCATCGGATATAACATGGGGGGTAGGGGGGATGGGCTCAGTACATCGCACTCCCGGCCGTTGCCGACATTCCGACCTCGTAGCCCCTAATTGTCAATCAGGCAACTCCTCAATCAGTATCACGAGGCTGAGAGCGTCCCGTTCCATCAAGGAAAAATTCCTGGCAGTACCGGGAATTGAACTCGGGTGCTCCACACAAGGTTAGTTGTGTCGACCATTGTCGCTACTGAGGCGGTCACAGATAGCCTTAGTTTTGAATTTCAAAACAGTATCTTTTCTGAAGATGAATTAAGAAGGCTGTAAGTAGCATTTGGTTTGTCGATAAAGTAAACTGAAATTCTACGTATAATTACTTAATTATGTGAGGAAATAACGACGGGCAGGAAAAAAAATTATACGTTCGTATCCTCTGCCACACAGCACAGCAAAATGAGATGTAACGAAACTGCGAATGGTTGATAATACAAAAATCTGATAAAATCAGGTAACACAAGTACAGACATTGCAGTTTGCTTTGCCGCTACCTGTTGAAACGACGTGCCCATCTCGTCGACAGTTTTGTTGCAAAAGTGTGGTCGGCCACGCCACCTCTACATGATCCTTTCTCGCCGATTTTACTGCTTTAACTTAACCTGCAACGGCACACCATCGCTTTAAGTAATTGGAGCCCAGAGCGGAGAGGTGCGCCAAATGCGTTTCCAGCGCGCCAGTGGGTTTAACAGTTGATTGCCAGGCGGGAGTGGCTTTTAAGGCCTTCCCCGCTCACTCTCAAGAGAATTGTGACCTAGTTCCATTTTATAGTCTCGGATACACGCTCAGCACACAGGTTAGTCAAAAAGAACATCTGTTCAAGGAATCAAGATGTTGTAAACCTAGTTCAACGGTCGTTTAGTTCAAAGAATCGCTATGTTGTAACACCTAGTACAACAAGCGTTTAGAGTGAGTCGAACACAGCACATACCTTCCGCACTTCTGATCGTTGGAGATGTTAATCGTAATGGTTTACAATGCGAGATGTAATCGTAAGGGAGTAAGCTGTTCGAATTTCGTTTTTCATCGGTCTTCTTTTGCTTGTTGCGGTATGTCACGACTTCCTTCCCTGTGTCAACCTCTTCGTTTCATAGCAGCGCTTACAACGGACTCAATTCTTTTATATTTCAGTCTCTGCCTGCCATTACAGCTTTTGCCACCTACGGTTCCATTTAATATCATGGAAATTCTCCTCTGACATCTTAACGCGTGTCTGCCACCCTGAACCTTCTTTTAGTTAGTGCTTTCCTCGTGTCAAAAAAGCGGATGGAGATTAGAATTTAACATCACGTCGACAGTGAGGTCGTCAGAGACGAAGCAAGCTCGGATTAATGATGGATGGGGAAGGAAGTTGTCCGTGCTCTTTCAAAGATACAATGCAGGCAACTGCCTCAAGCGATTTAGGAAAATCACGGGAAACCCCGATCTGTATGGTTGGACGGGGATTTGAACCTTCGTCCTCCTGAATACCAGTCCAAGACACTAAGCACTGCTTTCTTCATATCGTATCTCTTTAAGGAGACTTTTGGCGGAAGACTGATTCATTAAGATCTCCCTTTTCCTTTGTTTCTGGAAATCGCTATTCCTAGAACCTCTTTTGCAGCTTTCACTATTGCTGAAGAGTCTTCCGTTCATTTTTCCGTTTGTAGTCTCCAAAATCTCCACAATAGTGATTCTTTAAAGCTTACAGTGGCACGATATTGACCTCTGACGTGGGTGCACAATTATAGTTCCATATGAACTAAGTACATGGTGATAGTACATTGAGGAGCCAAATATACAGATGCCGGTAGTATCACGTACAAAAGGTATAAAAGGGGAGTGCATAGACGCGGCTGTTGTTTGTTTTCAGTTGATTCATGCTAAAAGATTTCCGACGTGATTTTGGCCGCACGACGGCAATTAACAGACTTTGAATGCGGAATGGTAGTTGCAGGTAGACGCATGGGACTTTCTGGTTCGGATATCGTTAGGGAGTTCAGTATTCCGAGATGTGCCCCGAATACCACATTTCGGGCTTTACCTCTCACTGTGGACAGCACAGAGGGCGACGACCTTCATTTAACGACCGAGAGCTATGACGTTTGCATAGAGTTGGCAGTGCTAACAGACAAGCAACACTGCTTGAAATAACCACAGAAATCAGTACGCGATGTACGACAAATGTATCCTTTAGGACAGTTCGGCGAAATCTAGCGTTAATGGGCAGCATGAGACCGACGCTAGTGCCTTTGCTAATAGCACGAAATCGCCTATAGCGCCTCTCCTGGGCTCTTGACCATATGAGTTGGATCCTAGACTACTGGTCTGACCTTGTCAGCTGAGTCACGATTTCAGG
The DNA here is from genome assembly GCF_021461395.2 of Schistocerca americana. NCBI lineage: Eukaryota > Metazoa > Arthropoda > Insecta > Orthoptera > Acrididae > Schistocerca > Schistocerca americana. Next base: position 924,161,275 of record NC_060119.1, on the reverse strand, counting down.
TCGTAAGAGCCGATGTTAGAGTTCGAATGTAGCGCAGACCCCATAATGCCATGGACCAAAGTCGTCAGCAAGGCACTGTGCAAGCTGGTGGTGACTCCAAAATGGTATGGGATGAGTTTACATAGAATGGACTGGGTCCTCTGGCCCAAGTGAACCGATCACTGACTGGAATTATGGTTTTGTTCTGCAACTTGAAGACCTTAGAGACAGCCAGTCATGCACGTCATGTTTCCAAATAACGATGGAATTTTTATGGATGACAATGCGTCATGTCACCTGGCAACAATTGTTTGCGATTGGTTTAAAGAGCATTATGAACAACGTCAGAGAATGATTTGGCCGCACATATCACCCGACGTGAATCCCATCAAGCATTTATGGAACATATTCAGGAGGTCACACAGTGCACAAAATACAGCACCGGCAACGCTTTCGCAATTTTGGACGACTATAGAGGCAACATTGCTCACTACTTCTGCACGCGACTTCCATTGACGTGTTGAGACCATGCCAAGTGGCGTTGCTGCACTACGCCGGGAAGAAAGAGGAATACCAAGACTTTTGTCACCTCAGTGTAATATAGGATCTGAAATTACCTGCGTTACTGTTCACCATAAATATTAATACTTACCACGAAGAAAAATCCATTACATTTAAAAATGATATGCAGTATTTATGGATAGACAACAAACTCAGTTGGAAAAGACATATAGTAATGACAGCTAACAGGAAGAAGAGCAGCCTAAGCATGGCAGAGGCTACTTAGGAAGAAACAGGCTTATTCATTTCTGTCGTGAATTCTAATTATCAAATATAGGCCTACTAGCGGAGTACCCTCGTCGCCCAGGTATGTATTCATTCCCATTCTGTCAGTCCATATCCTTCCGCTCTCTCTATCTGCTACTCACCCCCTATAAGTCATCCTCTACTCCCCCTCTCAGACCATTTCCTCCTGCTCCCTTTATCTATCTCCACCTCCCACTCTCTCTCTGATGATCTCCTCCTTGCTCTCTGTCCATCACGACCCCTCCCCTCTCTCTGTCCATCTTATCCACTCATTCGTCTCTCTCTCTCTCTCTCTTCATTTTCTCCTGCCCACTGTCTCTCTCCATCTCCACCCATTTCTCTCTCTATCTATCTTCATTTTCTCCTTCTCCCCACCCCTCTCTTTCACTCTGTCTCCCCATCTCCTCCTCCTCCCTTTATCTGTACATCTCCTCCTCTTTCGTTCTCTATCCATCTCCTCTTTTCCTTCTCTGTACACCTCCATCACTTCCCTTTCTCTGTCCATTTCCTCTCCCCTTTCTCTGTCCATCTGCTCCTCCCCCCACATCAGTGTCCATTTACTCCTTCCCCCTCTCAGTCCATCTCTTCTTCCCCATTTCTCTCTCCACGTCATCACCCCCATCAAAGTAGCACGCTGCTGGTTGTTACTCCCACAGTATTTCTTTCCTGTTAGTAAATAATATGTGTCCCAAGCTTTGTTGATTCGATCCGTGGATTTAGTGGGGTATTTTTACCAACGGATTTGCGTACATACGCACACATCACATATATTTCACATATATTTAACATATTTCACACTTAGTTGTACACATATTTCATTTGTATGTCTAGTGTATTTCGCTTTACAGTTTCGTTTACACGCAGCTCAATGTTTTTGACGCCATAATTTCTGAACTACGACTCATACAAAGGTACAATGTTGCATGTACTTCCAGTGATATATGTGGACACGGTCTGCGAAGTGTGGCGCGAACTAAAATAAAAGTAAAGAGGTGATAAATTAAAAGGTCATGTATGATGCGGCAGTTTTTCACGGATCTCAGTGTTTATGAGGTCATACCTTCTGAACTGTGTGTCGCACAATAAGATACTTTTTCTCTTACATTCTGCTGTGTGTGCAGAATATGCCGCGAATACAGTTAGCAGTACAGAAGTAATAAATTAAAATGCCAGGCCTCATGTGGCCGTTCTACTGCATGAACAGCAGAAATGTAAGTAGTGTTAAACTTTTTTCCTTTCATAATTTAGTGGGGGTTGTAAGCGAGACAAAGTTTTGTAAAGGTTTTAAATTATGTTTAAAGTTTGTCGCAAGTCACTAAGTGCTCTCATTCTCAAATATTGGGTGAATGAAGTTTGAGTATTCGCGATTCGTTGGCTATACTTTTTCACCCCACCCCCACTCCTTTTGTAGGTAGGCGGTTCTTACCTCCATAGCAACTCTTTCCAGATCGTGCGTGATATGTGTACCACGTTTGGTTGAAATTTGTCCAGTGGTTTAGACGGATATGTGAAATATACAAACTTCCATATGTAAATAGAAACGTACATACTTTTTGTGATATATGTGGACTAGTGCCCCCAAAAGTGAAACGTGAGTATGTAAAGTCGCACATTGCCACTGATGCCATGTTAATATGTGTGTTCGGTAGCGATTAGCTATTGGAGATACTTGCGTGGGTGACAGCTTTTGTACTGCCTAGTGAGAATAGTAGTGCTGTTCATTTCTTCTGTCACCCTAGTGGAGTTCGCATATACTCTGCTGCTTTTGACAAGTCTAGCAGCAAGATGTATGAGACAGGCGAAATACCCTCAGACTTCAAAAAGAATAGAATAATTCCAATCCCAAAGAAAACAGGTGCTGACAGATGTGAAAATTACCGAACAATCAGTTTAATAAGTCACAGCTGCAAAATACTGACGCGAATTCTTTACAGACGAATTGAAAAACTAGTAGAAACCGACCTCGTGGAAGATCAGTTTGGATTCCGTAGAAATATTGGAACACGTGAGGCAATACTGACCTTACGACTTATCTTAGAAGAAAGATTAAGGAAAGGCAAACCTACGTTTCTAGCATTTGTAGACTTAGAGAAAGCTTTTGACAACTTTGACTGGAATACTCTCTTTCAAATTCAGAAGGTGGCAGGGGTAAAATACAGGGAGCGAAAGGCTATTGACAATTTGTACAGAAACCAGATGGCAGTTATAAGAGTCGAGGGGCATGAAAGGGAAGCAGTGGTTCGGAAGGGAGTGAGACAGGGTTGTAGCCTATCCCCGACGTTATTCAATCTGTATATTGAGCAAGCAGTAAAGGAAACAAAAGAAAAATTCGGAGTAGGTATTTAAATCCATGGAGAAGAAATAAAAACTTTGAGGTTTGCCGATGACATTGTAATTCTGTCAGAGACAGCAAATGACTTGGAAGAGCAGTTGAACGGAATGGACAGTGTCAAGAAAGGAGGATATAAGATGAACATCAACAAAAGCAAAACGAGGATAATGGAATGTAGTTGAATTAAATCGGGTGATGCTGAGGGAACTGGATTAGGAAATGAGACACTTGAAATAGTAAAGGAGTTTTGCTATTTGGGGAGAAAAATAACTGATGATGGTCGAAGTAGAGAGGATATAAAATGTAGACTGGCAATGGCAAGGAAAGCGTTTCTGAAGAAGAGAAATTTGTTAACATCGAGTATAGATTTAAGTGTCAAGAAGTCGTTTCTGAAAGTATTTGTATGGAGCGTAGCCATGTATGGAAGTGAAACATGGACGATAACTAGTTTGGACAAGAAGAGAACAGAAGCTTTCGAAATGTGGCGCTACAGAAGAATGCTGAAGATTAGATGGGTAGTTCACATAACTAATGAGGAGGTATTGAATAGGATTGGGGAGAAGAGGAGTTTGTGGCACAACTTGACTAGAAGAAGGAATCGGTTGGTAGGACGTATTCTGAGGCATCAAGGGATCACCAATTTAGTATAGGGTAAAAATCGTAGAGGGAGACCAAGATATGAATACACTAAACAGATTCAGAAGGATGTAGGTTGCAGTAGGTACTGGGAGATGAAGAAGCTCGCACAGGATAGAGTAGTATGGATAACTGCATCAAATCAGTCTCAGGACTGAATACCACAACAACAACAGCTGCTGTTAATGTGCTAGCTAAGCAATGGCGGGACCAGTCACTCATATGACGACACCTGACTGTTTCTTGTTAACCGTGTGAGGAAACTGGATAGTTAGTGACCTGTTCCACAGACCGTATCCACGTCACGATGCACAATATATCAGCAGAACAATCATGGAACATGTCAGTACTGTACAACTAAAATAAAGAACTCTTTAATACAGCTGTGGGTATCAACTGTAAAAATGACTATTTCCATTCCGGAATCTCTCTATGGTATGGAAGGAGTTCTTGTTCATTTTCTTGCGCGCTTGTCCCGCATCGGCTCAGGATCCGCACGGTTATTAACGCATTTGGCGTCATTAATTTAAAGGGTGGCCGGATGAATGTGTGTACCGCGTCTGCGTGTAGTGTTACACAAAATGTTTCCAACTCGTGCAGATGAAGAGGTGGAAAACCGCCCGAAAACCATATCCAGGCTGATCGGCACGCCGAACCTCGTCGTTGATGAGTTTCTGTGGCGGCGCACCAACCCGTCCCGTAAGCGGGGCTTCAACACGCGCGGACATCCGGTCGGGAGTGGTGTATAAAGAGAAAGCAAGGAGAAAGGTCTTTAATCCACATTTGAAAACACTGGTATCTGTCCGACATTTTATTTACGTGGGTAGATTGTCAAAGAATTTTATTTCTACGGATTTAACAACTATCTGAATCATAGACAGATTTATTAAAGCGTAATACAGATCATTTCTCGTCCTACCGTTCTATTTTCAAATATCCCTATTACTCTCAAATAAAGAAGGATTCTCGATAACAAATTTCGTTAGTGAATAAATACGTTGTGAGGGTGTGGTTAACATTCTCATCTGGTTAAAGAGTTTCATGCATGATGTACATGTCTGCACTCCACCCATAATTCTACTTTCCTTAGCGCAAAGAATACGTATTGCTTAAATGAGGAGTTTTCTCAGAATATTCAAAAAATGGCTCTGAGCACTATGCGACTTAACTTTGAGGTCATCAGTCGCCTGGAACTTAGAACTAATTAAACCTAACTAACCTAAGGACATCACACACATCCATGCCCGAGGCAGGACTCGAACCTGCGACCGTAGCGGCCGCTCGGCTCCAGACTGTAGCGCCTAGAACCGCACGGCCACTCCGGCCGGCTTTCTCAGAATATTACCTCATAATATGTCAGTAAGTAAAAACATGTTAACTTACTAACTTCTGCATCTCAATTGTTGTCAATTTTTTGTGCTATTTCCGGGTTTATTTCCCGGAACAACTGAACGAAAGAGATAATTTTGAGCTCACTGAATAATGAACTTCCTTACGCCCTAAGGAGGCAATATTCCGTCCATCACAGCGGCTTTTTTTTATGAGTCGCAGTAGCTCAAAGTTGTTTTATGCGCTACTGCTTTCCTCTCTAATGAAAGACCTTGTTTTACCTACACATACGTGATTGTGGTGGTTAGGTAACTTTTAGACTGGACTCTACTTCACGAATTCAGCAAGTTACAAATGTTATTGTGCTACCGGGAATTCTCTTAACTAATTGAAACATCCTTATCAACGATTAGGCTTTCCTTTTGACATGAATCACGGATATATCAAACAAGAGGTACCAATGCTTCGTTGACTCGTTTTTAGCGTTAGGTCTACGAACTCTAAAGTTAATAAGACACTCAAAAAAGATAAAAATAAAAACAGAGATCAGAGTGTGAGAAAAAGGAAGCACCCTACCGTTGAGTGGAGCCTCTGCGAGAGTGGAGAGGTACGGAGGTGGGCTAATCTTATCTGGTTTGAACGCTGCTTTGCTCGCCTGAGCAATAAATGGCGTTTATTGCATTAGCGTTATCTCGGAAGCCATAAAAGGGCGACGCCGTCTCCGCGTGCTGCTGCGACCGTATCGTTCGTGTCACGCCGTAAATTCGATATATCGGCAAATTTATGCGACTGCCGGGATTTTCGGTTCAAGATGTAGCAGAACTGAGTGGACTTTAAACGGGGAAAGAAAGCAGTACGAATAAATTCCAAATCGTCTCTTTGCTGCCGTTGTACACTCCACGTGGAGAGCATAAACTTCACCTGCTAGCCATCACCGGTATTCAGATTACAAACTCGTTACACGATGAAGAGCTATTGTAGTCTGCAGTCTGGTATGTGCGTCTTCTGTGATCACTGCTCTTAATTGAAGTAGGCAGATACAACAGATCGTCGCCAATCTCGGTGGTCTTATATCTTTCACGATGCAAGATTCGTTTTGTTATTAAAGCTCTCCCTTAGTACAACTGTATTGTTGCAGTTTCCCACCTATCAGATATGAAAACGGAATAGATTTCATTTTTAAGGGAAATGAGTGCGAAATAGACCAACAGCATTGCAGCAGTGGTAACACAGGTTCCCGATAGATCACCGAAGTTAAGCGCTGTTGGGCTTTTCTCGCACTTGGATGGGTGACCGTCCAGGTCTGCAGAGCACTGTTCGCAAGCGGGATGCACTCAGTCCTTATTGAAGAATGACTTTATTGAGAGGCTGCGGCTCCTTACACGAAAACTGACAACAGCCAGGAGAGCGGCGTGTGTACCATGTGCCCCTCCATATCTGCATCCAATGACGCCTCACAACTGAGGATGAGACGGCGGTCGGTCGGTGCCGTTGGGCCTTCCGAACCCTGTTCAGACGGAGTCAGTCAGTCAGAGTGCGAAATAGTGTTTAGAGCAGTCATCAACTACTAGCTGAGTAGCATTCATTGCTCGGGTATGCATTTGTACCAGTCATGTGTTAGCCCATCTTCTTTTCCCCCCTCTCTCTATTCATCTTTTCATCCCCACTTACTCTGTCCATCTCCTCCTCCCTCTCTCTTTGTCCGTTTCCTCTTTCCACTCTTTCTGTACGAGTATATGTTCTCCTTTCTCCTCTCTGTGTACATCTGCTCCTCCCCCTCTCTCATTCTACCTGCTCCTGCCCTGTCTGTCCATCTGTTCCTTTACCCTTCATCCATGTCCTCCTCCGGCTATAAGTCCACCAACTCGTCCCCCTCTGTCTTCTCCGCACCTTTTCGAAGTCCATTATTTCCTTCCTCTCTACCGCCTCCACACCTCCTTCTCTCTCAGTCCACCTACGCTCTCTCTCTGTCGATCTCTTCTTCACCCCTGCCTGTGTTCATCTCCTATTCTCCCCTTATCTCATCAAGTTGTCACCCACACCCTGATATGAATTTGTTGGTTCTTACGTCCGCAGTATTTCTTTCCAGATAGTGAGTAATGTGCATACCAAGATTGGTTGAAATCGATCGAGTGCTCCAGGAAGAACTTTTTACCAATGGATTTTCTCACAAACGCACATATCACATATACAATATTTCACACATATTTTACATACTTCACTCGTATTTGTAGAAGTATTTCACCCGTATCCATAGCGAATTTCGCCCCGAAGTTTCGTATAAACGATGAAGTATTTTCCTTTCATCATTTTACGAGGGACGTCAACGAGAAGAAATCTCATAAAGGTTTGAAATTATGCGCGAAGTCCATTGTAAGTCACTAGGCACTCTCATTCTCAAATACTGGGTGAAAATAATCTGGCTACTTGCACGTCGTGGGCCAAACTTCTTTTTAACATCCCACCCCCCACCCCACCCCTTTGATAGCTAGGTGATCCTGACTCAACGATTCTTTACAGACAGTAAGTGATCTGTGTACCAATTTCGGCTGGAGTCGAACCGGTGGTTCAGGAGGACATATGGAAAATTCCTATACACTTCCACTTCTATAATATGTATGGATAAGTTTGTTCCTTACAATAACTAAAAGGTGAAACGACAATTTTTGTCATCTAAAATTTCCTGAAAATTCTACAAGATTCATTCACCACCGTAACTTAGCTAAGCATTATGCGTCAACAAATTACATTCTCACGAAGATGCAGCACATCGCGGCTGTGCTACCTACAACGTCTGCAGTGCATAAAATTTTGTCGTCTGCGTCGTGTTACATGTGAAATCTCAGTACCTACGAAGTACCTTTCATTGTGGCCTCAGAAATCTACATGTACACTGCAAGGCTACATATCTAAAACGGGCGTATAAGTTTGCGACCGCTGACAACGACAACATAACTTAACGATTTTACCGACTTTCTCAACTGAAGGGTGCGGAGCCACTGATTAATGTTAACTGTGATACTTCTTACTCAGTATTATAGAGCTGTATACCCTCGAAAAGAGCTACATTGCCGAGGGAGTTCCTAAAAAATCGACGACGCACGTTTAAAAAGTGCTGGTACAACATCCGCCCCACTTTTTGTAGGCTGCAAGTTTCCGTTCCGCATGCGAACACCCTTCCAACTTTTCTGAATTCCATTTGACACGATAGCATTAAGGAAACTATCTCAACAAAGGAGAAAATACACAGCATCAATCTTGCTCGAAATGGCTCTGAGCACTATGGGACTCAACTGCTGAGGTCATTAGTCCCCTAGAACTTAGAACTAGTTAAACCTAACTAACCTAAGGACATCACAAACATCCATGCCCGAGGCAGGATTCGAACCTGCGACCGTAGCGGTCTTGCCGTTCCAGACTGCAGCGCCTTTAACCGCACGGCCACTTCGGCCGGCAATCTTGCTCGAAGCCCACTTTGTGATCACTAACAAGTTACAGGATTAATAGCATGGAGGTTTCTGTGTAAACGTCAAATCGTCTTATGGAACTGGACAAGGACGAAACAGTCGCTCATGAACCACATTGCACCATATGTGACTGATACAACGTTCAGTTCGAAGCCAAGATGGCGACATTTCTCGAAGGCTACGCGTAACAGCAGCATGTGGTTGGCATGACTATCTGTATTTTTTTTACTCGCTCCTGCCAATCCGAACATCCTCGATTATTTGATACATGTCTCAACGCAACAGTGGCAAATCATGAATTCACCCCTGCCTAAGTACTCGTATCAGTACAGCTTCCACAACTATTTACGTATCATCTGATGCACAAGTTTGACCGCCAAGATAATATACGAGAAATTAGGTCTCATACGAAGGCATACAAACAGTCGTTTTTCGTCTCGCTCTCGAGTGGAACGGGAAAGGAAACAACAAGTAGTGGTACAGGGTACCCGCCGCCACGCACCGTACGGTGGCTTGCGGAGTATCTATGTACATCTAGATGAAGACCAGTAGTGAGGATTTCCAGATTCGGTACTTTTAAGCTTAATGAAAAGGAAAATGATAGAACAAAAATTGTATAATTTCACCACTACTTATATCGACGTTTATGATAGTACGTCGTTAAAAGAAGAGTAATTAAAGTTATTTTATTTTTAGTATCCTTTTTTTATTTTCTGGTGTAATGAAACTGAAGAAAACAAATAGGAAAATGTCTTTTGATGTACCATCGTTTTTCTATTAGCTCATCCTCCGAAACCATCTAAAAAAAAGACAAAATTAAGAAAAGGAGATCTTGATATTCATTTTAAAATGAGAAGGGTACTACTTCAGTTTTTACATCAGAAAACGGAAATGGTGCCAGGCCGAGGATGCATATAAATTAGCGAGCAAAAGGAAGGTGTGAAGGGATGTAAGGAGGTAAAAAAGGTCTCGTGGTCAAGGGATGGCGTACTTAAAAAAATAACTTAGCGGTCGGCGTTTTTGACATTCATGCGAAGGTCACGTGTTCGATTACCGGTTCTATATGACCTTTTTCGTAGGTGGGAGGATATGAACGGGGCGTACTCAGTCTCTTCAGGGCAGCTGAGGAGCTTTTTGAATGGAAAATAGCGCCTTGAAGATGTGGAAACCTTACGATGGCTGGCAGAGCAGTGTGTTAAGCTCATGTTCTTCCACAAAGCGCTCAAAATCGCCGTTTCAGAGGTTGACACGTCGGCCGGTGAGCAGCGTGTAGGTTTCAAGTATCTGATGGCGGAAGTAATTCAGTATTAGTTTGTTACTACGGGAATCAAATAACTCAATTGAAATCGCTATTTACGTAATTTACACTGCCGGGAAAAGATTCAGTACACCGCATTACAGATTTTCAGTTCACCCAAAATTTATTGCTGTAACAATGCGTGTCGAGTACATGAAATAATTACATTTACAGATGAATAGCACAGGTGGTTCTGTGGTACCTATTTTGATCTTCGTTGACTGGGCTAATAAACTGCCGGAAAAAAATTACTTTAATTTTTTAGTGGTTCCCAATTCACTCAAGATTTGTTGTTGCAAGAATGGGTGTGGAGACTTAAAATGATTAATTTATGGATCAACAACACAAGTCGTTCTGAGCCTTTCTGCAAAAACCATATTAGTACGTGGCGTAGCCTCCACAGGCGGCAGTGTAGGCACTCATTCTGGTATCCAGTTAATCGTACAGATGACGATTACTGTTGTGGGATACGTTACTCAACGCCTGCCCTACCTGCTCACTTAATTCTGTTGGAGGATGAATCTAACGAGCCATTTGTCGTCGCATCATATCCCAAACGTTCTCGATTGGAGACAAGTCCTGAAATCATGTTGCTCAGGGAAGTTGCTGCACGTTGAGTTTCACGGGCCACGTGTGGGGCAATCGTTATCCTGTTGGAACAATATATCATCTTCCATTGCAATAACGACAAAAAGGAGTCTAACAACATTCTGCACGTACCAAGTGCTGGTTAGCATCCCCTCCAGAAAGACCCATGGGGGTGGAGAGTTGTAGGTTATCACAAACCATTCGATAAAGCCTAGGGTGGGACCAGTGTGTTGGACGAATGCACTATATGACACAGCGGTCACGAGGTCTACGTCATACGCGCAAACGACCATCACTTGTGTGCAGGAAGAATCTGCTTTCATAGCTGAATACTACGACATCCTGTTCCGTCTTCCAAGTGATACTCTGACAGCACCAGTCCAGCGATGCACTTTGATGCTGTGGTCTTATTGGAAAAGGGCTAGAGGTGTTCATGCCCCTAGTCCAACTGGTATTAACCAGCTGATGACAGTTCGGGATGACACATCAGGGCTCACAAGCCGTGGTAGCTGTACGATCTGCCAGTGCTGCCCTTACAACACGATGATGCTGGTGGGGGTGTGTGCTGCATGAACGTCCAGAGCCTTGTCTACGTGTGTGAGAATATTCACGTTACCACTGATACCAGCATTGTTGTACAACTGACACAGCACGTCCAACGTGTGTGGTAGTTCTCCAAAAGGAGCATCCTGCCACTTGGAAGGCCACAACTTAACCCTTTAAAACTCGCTCAGTTGACTGCAGGAAGCATGAGTGCATCTCTGTGGCATGGTTGCCTGCTTGCTTCACACAACTGAACCATACTGAGTCTGTGAGACATAGATGGCGTGCTGGTAGCTGTGCCACTATGCTATATGCTGGTGGACAAAATTGAAACCATCTCAATACACCATCCTCAATATCCTCCTGGTGGCGTATGCCATCATAGTGTAGTGGCAACTTCTGCCACCAAATGTAACAGCAACACCAAATGTAGGGGGAAGGACTCGTCCGAGATTTCGAAGTGATTTATTGTTTCCAAATACAGTGACCCCGTTCCCCTCGATCTGCGCCACTGGGTCCCGCAATGCTGAGGACGCCACTTCGCTGTCTGAGAAACGGCTTGGCATGGAATCGCTGCCTCAGCGACCAGTGCATGCAATGCTGTGCGTCGGCCTTGTACACTAGCGGAGTTGCAGTGTCGTCAAGATGCTGGCAGTCAACTCAGAGGTCTGCATCCCTGCAACTCAGCACTGCTCAATGTGAGCCGCAGGTGGCCAGCTGCGTGGTTCTCGCCCATGTGGCTGAGATCGCGGTGACAACAAGCACCTGCAATTTGGCGTCCGAATCTGTGGCCCTCGCCTCGGGATACCTCTGGCGTGTGTTGGAAGCCAGGACGACTACCTGTGGTAGCAAGCCATGGAGTGGTCCACCGCTGGCTGGCTACAGACCCCGCTTTGGCCTCAGAGGGTCGGACCAGCGACCTGCTGTGGACTGGAACGCTGGTGCCCCATTTGCTGCTGCATGTAGCTGGTGGTGTGACATGCCCCGCCGTCCAGGAGAGCTGCCACACTTGAATGAATCTCGTTAGAAACCCACACCTATTTATATGCGGCTGTGCACCTCTGTTTTGCCATACGTGCCACTTCGTGTCACATACTCATAACACGCTAGGTTGGCCAGTGGGCCCCTTCTGCCTGAGATTTGCGACATGCAAAACCACTAAGTATACTCTTTCAGCAATTTGACAGCACTGTGGCCTCTGTTCTACTTCGCCACTGTTGGCATGTGTAACTCACTGCAATCTGACCTGCACCTGGCTGTAACTTGAGCTCAAAATATTGCAAAAAACTAACTTTTCCTATCCTAAACGGAGGTGCCGCTACAACAGATTCAAAATCGTCATCGTTTTTTCATAATTTTTTTCTGGCAATGTATTTGTAGAGTTGTTACACTTATGCATTAAAAAGCAGATTCTTAAAATCGGATTAAATGTTTAGACTTACTGGCAATGCAGTACAATTCCGAGAGAAAGGGGGAGGAGGTTACGCGGTGTCGAGGAGTAAGGGAAGGTGAAAGATGGTAACTTGCAAGTATTAGGTAGGGTAGTGAGGAAGTGGTTACGATGCGAGACTATGGGAAAGAAGAAATCTTTAGTGGGTCTGACGGTCAGTAATAATCCGTCAGAAAATTGTATAACCTCGAACATTTGCATAATGAAACGGCGAGGCTGTAACAGCATCGATCTCTAAAGGCCAAGCATTATTTTACCGTTTATGTGCCTTGCTGTCGATTTACTGTGGGAAATGTTGTGTGCCAGGAACTACCAGTACATAAATTTAATGAATTTACTTTAGGGTGTACTTTTACAAAGATCAAAATAAAATAATAGTGGATATACAGAAGTAAGCATAGCATTTTATCGACAAATCGCTCTGCAAGCCAACAACAAAATAGTTAATTATCAAGTTTAATTTTTAAAATGTTTTTGGGTTACCGTTATAATTTTCTGAAGACTACACCAGGTGTCAAGTTATTTATATTGCTTATGTTCCTCCCGTACTGAGAACACAGACACAGGCAGCAAATGGAGACAGTAGAGCTGCAAATGTTTACGTCTGGCGGCAGTCGTACATGATGTTATTGCCGGCTCCATCTGAAAAGCCGCAATGGCAGGTCTTTGAAACCGCCATCTAATCTCTTCTGCCTCATCCAGGACCCAAATGCTTACTAGAGAAATAGAAGTCATAAGTAAAAATAGCTTGCACCGCAGGCAGCTGAAACGATCATTCAAAGAATAGCGTCGTGAAACTACTAAAAGCTGCTGCAATGTATACTTAATTATGGACACTCGTTTTCTGCCAAGTGGCCTTCTTCGAGTCACGGACACATTAACATCATGGTAAAAGAAGGTTCGCCGGCCGGCGTGGCCGAGCGGTTCTAGGCGCCTCAGTCTCGAACCGCGCGACCGCTACGGTCGCAGCTTCGAATGCTGCCTCGGGCATGGTTGTGTATGATGTCCTTAGGTTATTTAGGTTTAAGTAGTTCTAAGTTCTAGAGGACTGATGACCTCAGATGTTAAGTCTCATAGTGCTCAGAGCCATTTGAACCATTTGAAAAGAAGGTTCCTTGATATCAAGTATATAATTGTTATTAGCTGTAGCGTCAGTTAATCGTATACCAATCCAAAGGGAGCATTACAGAGTCATTGCTTTTCACAATGTACATATATTGTTTAATGGAGGACATCGCGAATTCCATGAGGCCTTACGTGGATGATGCTCTGGTATACGAGAAGCAGGTCGATACCCACTTGGTGCAGAGATCCTGATCGTGAGGACAGCGGCAGATACCCATCACTATATGATTACACGACTGGAGAAGAACACATCCGATAAATATATGGGAGACAGTATAGAGACAGATTTAAAATGGAACGACTACATAAAATTAAACGAGGGTAAGATTGAGACTGAAACTTCCTGGCAGATTAAAACTGTGTTTTAATCTGCCAGGTAGTTTCATATCAGCACACACTTCGCTGCAGAGTGAAAATATCACTCGGGAAACATCCCCCAGGCTGTGGCTAAGCCATGTCTCCGCAATATCCTTTCTTTCAGGAGTGCTAGTTCTGCAAGGTTCGTAGGAGAGCTTCTGTTAAGTTTGGAAGGCAGGAGACGAGGTACTGGCAGAAGTGAAGCTGTGAGGACGGGCGTGAGTCATGCTTGGGTAGCTCAGTTGGTAGAGAGCACTTGCCCGCGAAAGGCAAAGGTCCCGAGTTCGAGTTTCGGTCCGGCACACAGTTTTAATCTGCCAGGAAGTTTCATATCAGCGCACACTCCGCTGCAGAGTGAAAATCTCATTCAAAATTGAGATTCATTGGAAGAATCCTCAGGAAGTGCACTGCAGCCACAAAGATTGTAGCTTGAACTCCCTCGTGACTAATATTTGAAAACTGCTAGTCAGTCTGATATCTGTGCTAGATAGGATGATAGAGGAACTAGAGAAGATTCGAAGAAGAGCAGCACGTTTCGCTGCATGTTTATTTAGTAAGCACGAAAGACCGGCGAAGGTGCTCAGCCATCTCCAGTGACATACGTTACAAGAGAGTCGTAGAGCATTACAGAGCGTGCTCTCCTGTAAGAGTCCGTCAGCATATTGCTTCACCCTCGTACATCTTTTGAAAAGACCACGAAGATATAATTAGATGAGTTCAAGCATCCACGGAAGCTTACTAACACTCGTTCTTCCCTCTGACCGTTTGCGATTGGAACAGGAAAAAAGAAGCTGACAATGCTACAAAGAACCCTCCATCTACATCGCAATGTGATTTGTGAAGTATAAGAGCAGATAGATGTACGTGCACCAATTATCCATTGTCGCGTTTATAGGTGACATACGTTGCAATGCCGATAATTACTTACTTGACGACAAAGGACTTCCCTGTAAACTGATGTATTGGTTGTATTAACTTCACGATTATCGCTTACTCGATTCTGCTAGCAATGGTTCCGTCAAGCCGTTCTTTCAAATGACCGAAACTGTGCTGCGCTGTTCACGTGAGATAAAACGTCAACATCTGTTGTTTAGCACAAATACTTGGCAGGGACGAAACAAAAATAAAAAGTCTTCAAATGGTTCAAATGGCTCTGAGCGCTATGAGACTTAACTTCTGAGGTCATCAGTCCGCTAGAACTTAGAACTACTTAAACCTAACTAATCTAAGGACATCACACACACCCATGCCCGAGGCAGGATTCGAACCTGCGACCGTAGCGGTCGCGCGTTTCCAGACTGTAGCGCCTAGAACCGCTCGGCCACTCCGGCCGGCAAAAAGTCTACCCTTCGGAGTTCGAGAAGAACCTTCAGTTCTTGATTATACAGTAAAAACTTACGCTGCAAAGGATTTTAAAATAGTCACTCGTGGCGACTGTTGTTATTGTGGATTCCTTTCTGTATCCACTGTGCAGTAAACTAGAGAGAGAGAAGTCAACTGCTGACAATCTTCTTTATGTGGTTCTGTTCTCGTCTGAGGAAGGAGCAACAGTCACTGTTCAACGGGGCGAAATGCAGCGCCTCGGGCGGCAGGAGAAGGCCGTGGCGGAAGTAAACAGGAGAGTGACGAATAGTCGGGGTGATGCACTGCGACGCCAAGACGAATAAGCGTTTCCGGGAAGGCGGGATGGGTGGAGGTCCCAGCCCAGCGCAGATCCATCCCCATCTTGTTTGCCTTTCTCCTCCCGCCTACTGGTCTCATGCAGTGCACACGTCCACCTCCATCTACATCTACACTCCACAGCCCACGTTACAGTGTGCGAGAGACAGTAATTGTGGTACCACTATCTTCTTCTCCTTTTTCTGTTCCATTCGCTAATGTGCGTGAGAAGGACGACTGTAAATAAGCATCGTATGCTCTAGTTTCCCTCATTTTCTCGTCGCGGCCACGTAACGATACGGATGTGGCAGGAATTAGTATGCTACCAGACTTTCCTTGGAACTTATTCCCACAGAATTTTAACAGTTAATCTCTCAGTGATAAACGACATATAACTTGTAGCATCTGCCGCTAGAGACTGACAAGACTCTCCGTAATGCCCTCGCTCATACTAACTGCAACCGTGGTGAACACGCTGTTCTTCACTAGGGGTTTCCCTATCTCTTTTGTAACTACCACCTGGTAATTGTCTCGAACTGATGAGAAAATTCTCTAAAACCGGACACACAACTGGTTTTTAAATGGGTTGTTTCGTGAATGATCCACGTTTCCAAGAGTATTCTTCAGCGAATCTCTGTCTGTCATCTGCTTTCTCTATAACTATGTCATTGCACTTCACGTCGCTTCGGAAGGTTACTCCGAAGTGTTCTACTGTTGTTATTGTTACAGCAACTCATAGACAACACTGCACTTGGAACCTCCCCCTCACTTATTGACCTTAATAACAGTGAAAAATTAAACCGCGTCTACCTAATGGAAATTTGGGAAAAACAATCGTCACCGAAGTTAATCTGTCAGTAAAGAGGGAGGAAAGGGTTACATCTAAATGGAAGGAAAAATGCAAACGAAATTGGTGGAAATTAATTTTGAAAAAGGGTAAAGCTAATGAAGAAAGTAAATGTGCGGTCGTTACGTTAACAATTAACTGGCGTTAATTAGATATTTGAGATTTGGGGAAAATTACGGTCGCCAGTCCTATGGACAACTACTATAATAACTAAAAAAGGAAGGTTAATGCACATATAATTAGCACTAAAAGCGTAGCAACTGAAGGTTGACACGTGTTGCGTGAAAACTGAATGTTCGTCAGAAGTAATAAATTTCGCTACACTCTGACTTAATTTAGCAAAAAAATCATTAAAACCGGAAAATTGAAAGTTATTTTAGTGACTGAAATTAAAAGTGAACTTTGCTTCTGAAGCACTACGAAATTAAATAAAATAACGTTAGTCTTGGGCTACCTCAATAATCGTCTCGAAAGCTACTTGAATCTACGCAATTTAGAAATAAGAGATTCAACTTTGAACTTGAATTAAATGCTTTTGAACAATTAACGATAGTAAAATTTAGTACGTACCAAGCTGAGCTGCAGTCACAGGTACGCTAAGAAATGGTAACAAAATTCACACTCTTAATTTGTGGTTCAAATGGCTCTGAGCACTATGGGACTCAACTGCTGAGGTCATTAGTCCCCTAGAACTTAGAACTAGTTAAACCTAACTAACCTAAGGACATCACAAACATCCATGCCCGAAGCAGGATTCGAACCCGCGACCGTAGCGGTCTTGCGGTTCCAGACTGCAGCGCCTTTAACCGCACGGCCACTTCGGCCGGCTCTTAATTTGTGCTAGTGTAATCTAAATATTGTAGTCAGCTATGAATACTTCAACTGAACTTTGAAATTCAAGCAGTGAAATGGAATGATATTACTTTATTGCTGGCGTTTAAATTTCAACGACACTCGGGTTCATTTCGGAAAAGGAAGGGACCCTGCTGGGTAATGCAATTGCGACAGTGAGCAACAAAGGTTCATGCTAAGTTGCTGTGTAACACCCCATCCGTCAATTAGCTGGTTTTGGCGTGTGTTCCCCCCAACTAATTGACTAACAGATCAATACAGAGTGCAAAACTGCCGCAATATCGGATAACGCAAAAAAGTAATATGGCCCTGTGACTCCTGGTTGAACTGCGGTGGCAGTGTTGACATTAATTTATTCAGAATTGATCACTTTTTATTAAAAAGGGGTGCACATTGATGTTATATTCAGCTATTGAACACCAGATGCAAATGTTGAACATAAAATTAATTAAGAAAGTAACTTGGGATTTTAACTACGTGATTGAAAACAGATGCAGTCTATTAGAACAAATTTATTTTAACTCCCGACCTTCAATCATTACATTACAAGACTCTCCTATCAGGCAGTGGTAATAAATTGCGTTTGCGTACAGTAAAGCGCGATAGCTCAAAAGTAATTCCTATCGACTGACCCAGGCGTAATGCGAAGTGCGAGAAGAATTCTACAATACACGGCCCATGAAATCCTCATGGAAACTTTGCCGACGTGATCCAACAAATTAATCAGTGGTAATATCACCGAATACAGCGTGGCGGAGCGCGCGTCGTTGTGTGGACGTCGGCTGACCTCATGGTGCTGCAAGGCTGTGCTCGTCTATTCACTCCTAGCTATCTTGATCAGTACATAGCTGAACCAAAACTTTCTATCTCCAAGCTCAATGGTTCCATTTGCTAAGTCCTAAACTGCAGAGGTGTTCACTCTTTCTTAGGCAAGCTGAGCAAAGAATTCCACATCCGTACTCTAGGCAAGCTGAGAACGAAAGACCTCTAGGGAGACTTCTCACAGTCCACTCTTCACCTCGGTTTCCCCTCCAGCAAAATCACTTACGCCAATTACAGCACAAGTCGCGTTAATTATGCGTCACTTCCCAGTGCTGACCAATGCCTGCTCTGGGAAGTGAACAAATACCCACAAAATTTCCCTTCCTCTCAACTTCTGTTATTTAGCTCCTCCCAGGCCACCCATCAAGGTTAGCATCTGCACAACACCAAGTTTTTCGGAATTCTGACTCCCAGGAGAGTACTTCAAATTCCTTGGTCCTATGTTCCCATCGGAGGCCGACATATTTCACTCTGTCCCTCTTCACCTGATTTGCTTCAGACTCTGTGGACCGTGAATTCAGCGTGAAGTTGCTATAGTCACAAACACACATATTTTGACCTCTGTTGACCGCTCCACCGTAGCTTTGCACGGCTTTCTCGCATGTTTAACAGAAAACAGGACGACAGACATTTATCAACAGGCGTACAAGTTCTCTGACTGTTTCCCGGTACACCAGCATGGAGTTGGGGTCAACCACCCACTCACCGTCACTCATCTTAAGGCGGCTGGAGGCCACACACTGTTACCACTTTCTCAGAGTTTGAGCCGCCCTAAGCTGCCTATTGTCGCTTCCCTTAGCCGCTCCCCCTGCGGCCACGGTCAATTCTGAGTACTTCCCTGGGGTAAACTAGTCTCCAGTAAATCGACGCGTTTCCACAAAGTTTTCAGATCGTGTGAATTACCTTAAAACCATCACCTGACATTAATTATTGCAATACGTCCATACTATACCCTCTACAAGATGCATTGTGCCTTGTTAGTTATTTTTGTTTAGCCCTACTGTTCACTCAACGTGAGTTAGGTGATCTTTAATGACTTCATGTAGGGGGCATAGTTCTTGCCATCTTACAGCTGTATTTCAGTGATGCAAATGGAACAGTTTGAAAAGCTGTGGTCTGCCATACAGTTCTAAGACTTTACAAGCTTCCAGTCTTCCTTGTTGGTTGACTGAAGGTTTGAAGTCGTCGATCGCGGAGGTGGCGACAATCGCTTATTGTCGGGCGTCGCTGTTCCAGAAGCGGGATGTTGGCGAGCCTTCTTTTCGACACGGTCACCAGGCGAAACGGGCTCTCTATGTGTGCCAGCTAATGTCTCCCATCCGCAACACCGTGCCAGAAACTATCATAGCAAGTCGAGTACAATTACATGCTGCCAAACCCCGAAAGCGTGGCACCTCGCGGGAGCGTCACTCAACACACCTCTCCACCGCCCTACTCCAACCAGACCCTGCTCTGCCTGCACTCCACGCGGCAGAGTTAACACTACCCAACATCCTAAACACTTTGGTACTCCATACGACCTATCGATGTAATCGTTCGCCGGCCGCGGTGGTCTAGCGGTTCAGGCGCTCAGTCCGGAACCGCGCGAATGCTACTGTCGCAGGTTCGAATCCTGCCTCGGGCATGGATGTGTGTGATGTCCTTCGGTTAGTTAGGTTTAAGTAGTTCTGAGTTCTAGGGGACTGATGACCACAGATGTTAAGTCCCATAGTGCTCAGAGCCATTTTGTAATCGTTCAATAGCATAGTTTTCCCTAGGCAAGACCCAGTGTGAAAATGCAAATAATATTTACAAAACAAATCAATTATACATCGACATAAATTCATTATATATATATATATATATATATATATATATATATATATATAAATTGTATAACAATTACAATACATAAAGACACAGAAATGACATATCTTCAGGTAACAAAATAAGGAAAAAATTTATAGTACAATAGATGGAAATAGAAGGATATGCATTTCCGGTGTTACACACTGATCCAGCCACATTAATGTGACCACCGCCTATGTTCGACGTCAACGTAGAATAATCGTTGACAGACGGCAGGTGGCAGCACTAGCAGTGGAGGGTATATAAAACATGTTGGTGGGTGGGATAGGGGGTGGGGGAGGGGGAATAGTGCAGTCGTCGTCGTAATACGGAAACGGAGCGATTTACCTGACGTCCAAAAGGCCATGATCACTGGCTGTCAGGTCAAGGGTGGAAGATTTCCAAAACGGCTAAGATTTTAAATTGTGTGCATGGCATCGTGGTTAAAGTATACCGTGCATGGAAAAATGGCGGTATCCAAAACCGCCACCGAGGCAACTATGGTCCACCACGGGCCATAGATGACAGGGATGCACCACGGCTGCAGCGATGTGTACGGGCGAGTAGAGGTGCAAATGTTTTGCAACTTTCCGCCCAGATGAACCAAGGTTCTACCAACAGTGTCTCCTCAACTACCTTTCAGCTAACGTTGCTGCGTGGTGGGCCTCCGCAATACGTGCCTGGTTCATGCACCCATGCTGACTGCTGTTCGTCGGCGACAAAAGCTGAAATTTGCACGACAATAAAACAATGGGACGTCGAATAAGTGGCGACAGGTGGCCTTTACAGATAAATCACGTTTTATGATGCAGCAGACGGATAGTCGTTGGCTTGTCCGCAGTGAAACATCTGAAAGCAAAGGGTAGCAGCCCGAGGAGGGAGCGTCTACGAAATATTTTCGTGGCATTCTCTGTATTATCTCGTCGTTGAGGAAGGCACAATGCATCAACACAAGTACGCATCTATCCTTGAGGACCATGTCCATCTCTACATCCAACTCGTTTTCCCTCGGCACAACGTCATATACACTGCAATGTATCACGTAGATCGCAGTGTACGTATGTTCCTCGAAGAGCATCGGGATGAGTTTATAGTACTTCCCTGGCCACCATACTCCCCGGATTTAAACCCAATCGAGAATCTGTCAGACTACATCGATCGGGCTGTTCGCTGTTGACCACAGCACTTGAGTTGGCATGGCTCAACGTCCTCGTCGGTACCTTCCAGAACATCATTGACTGTGTTCTTGCACGTCCCGCAGCTGTCCGCGTTGCAAAAGGTGGTTAGTGAAGCTTATGACAGGTGGTCACATTAATGTGACTGGACATCCAATAATGTTGGTTGTTTCCATTAGTTATCGATATTAGCGTAAAGCAGTTCATTCCACCTGTTTCGTTGCAAAACGTTAAATTTTCACTTATGAGCCTAACATTGTGAGCACCAACTTAATAGGGTGTTGGTCCACTCTTGGGCGTATACAGAAGCGATTCTGCGTGGCATGGAATCGACGTGTCCTTGGAAGGTTTCCGGTGTTACGTGGCACTAAATGTCTACATACAGGCTACAGGCCGTTGACTTACGGGTGCAGAACTAGGGAATGGTAGTGTTCCAGATGTGTTTCATCGAGTTCAGATGATGCGAATCTTTTGGCCGAGAGATGAACGTGAGTTCACTATGAGGCTCCCCAAATCACTGTAGACCAGTTTGGCCTTGTGACACGTCAGTTGGTCCACAATAATGTTCACGTACTCCACGGCTGTTACGGTGCCTTCGATTACCAAAACAAGTCTCATACAAGCCAAGGCGAATGTTCCCCATAACGTAACGGTACCTTCATTGGCGTGCTTTCGTGTCATAGTGCACGTTTACAACAGCCGTTCACCTCGATGACCGAGTATCCAAAAGTGACCATCGACCTTGTGAAAGAAGAAACGTGATTCATTTGAGCAACCGACACCTTTCCACTGATCCAGTGTCCAAACTCGATGAGTCAGTGACCGACCACTGCAGTCGTAAGTGACGATGTCGTTTGGTCAAACTGGAATCGCGAGGTTCATCTGTTGTGGAGCCTCATCTTCAATGATGTGCACTGAACGATATGCTCTGAAATATTTGTGCCTGCACCAGGAATATACTCTGTCCTCAAATATGTTATAGATCGCACCTATCCAGCTGTAAACATCAACGATGTGGCAACGATGTAGGAACGATACGCCGACACAAGTTCGGATTCTGCGTCGAACTACAAGTCACACTTCCCCGACTGGATAACTGGGGTACATTACGGCCACGCTAGTCGGAGAAGTGGCGTCCAATTGAAAGGCTTGCATGAAGCCATTGAGCTAACACAAATTATAACAAGTATTTAATTGGTTGTATAATTCTGCATCAAACTGACGCTAGGGATACAGACCTAAAATCTAGAGCATCTATGGGACAAACTTTATTGTTAACGCGAATGCATTAGACTATGCTGCAACCACTTGATACCCTCTGTTGCTCCAACGTCTTGTAACACACCACTGTTAGAAAAGGACCATGTTCACTCAACGGATGTCGAGCAAACGGGAACGCTTACCCTTACCCAGTATAGTTGAGGTTCAACGTGGAAGTAGAGCCCGGCGTACTCAACAATGTGTCAAAAGTGAATGTACGTCCCTGATAGGGTTCGAAAATTTATTTAGTGCACTGAAATGTAGAAAATCAATGAGGCGCAGGCGGCATTTAACTGGTCCTCTACTATAAATACGCATTAGTATCATTTTTTTTATTTTTGTAAATTTTCATGTTCTTCTCCTCTATCACTCTTTCCATAGGTGGTACGTTCAGCGATGTTTGCTCAATGATGTTCCACAATGACGTCGGTGTTCCAACTGGAAGATTATCTATGCCAGTCTGATAATTCAAGTAGAGCTCAAATGCGTGCCACAGGATTTTTAACAGTCGACTTCACAGGTAAAACAATTCACTGAACACTTTAAAACACGTCATAAAAAGATAATGGATCGAAGGTGGGCCAAGGACAAGGTGTATTGCCATGTTACAACACTTAAAAAGATAATGATTGTAGGTTTGCCATCGTGATAGATACTACTTTCTTTTCTTTCGCGACAATTCCAGAGATTAAACGCAAAACTCATTAACTGATTCTGTCGTCATTTATGTGTACGGGTGAAAGGCAACACACACCTTCATTTTTATATTAGTATTTATTTTTAGAGGATTTGTTACTATGCTGTTGTCAGAAAACAACTTTTCGCAGTGAATAAATGTTAACAGAACAAGCACAGCTTATCTGGTTTGGCTCGCAAAAAGAGAGAAATAACTGCAGAGCCATGTAATTTCCTTCAGTTTTAATGACCTATGATCTGTCAATAACAGTTGGTTGTTAGCTTTATGCCCCTGTTCATGTGGCGTAATTAACAAGCGTTTCGAGCGACATATTCGCACGTTCACCCCCCCGCTGTCACAGACATAGACTTGTCGATGTCATATACACGTTTTCTGCCCCTGAGAAGTGTGGATTTACAGAATATTTGAAATCGTTGTTTTCATCACTAATGGCCAATTATCAGAGATTTTTCAGTCTTGTTTCGAAAAGATCGACGGAAATCCTTAGAAAGAAAGAAATGCGTAATCCAATAATCTGTCAGAACTTGACAGATATGTGCGTATGGCGTAATTGGCTCAAATGGCTCTGAGCACTATGGGACTTAACTGCTGAGGTCATCAGTCACCTAGAAGTTAGAACTACTTAAACGTAACTTACGTAAGGACATTACACACATCCATGCCCGAAGCAGGATTCGAAGCTGCGACCGTAGCAGTCGCGCGGTTACAGACTATAGCGCCTAGAACCGCACGGCCACTCCTGCCGGTGTATGGCGTAATTGGCTGGGAGTTTCAGTTCCGGTGATATGAAGCCACTCTGGGGACTTGTGCTTCGATGATAATGGTGACAACGCTCACATTCTGTTTCGAGCGAAGAATGTCCGGGAATTAAATCCAGGGCCCCGCGATCGACAGTCAGCAACGCTAACAACGAACCGATGACGAGAAGTTGACACAACACTGAACTGAATGTGAACAAGTCGGAAAGGGCGGAAACAAAATACCTTCCCAGTAACGAGGATACGTATATGGAAGATAGAAACTATGAGGATATTTAACTGTGTGTTAGAAACCTGCTGAGGAGGAGATGTATTTGAGTAAATTTTCGCGAGGTACAACATGATCTCCACACAAGCAGCTAAGATTCAAATGCGATTTATTAATGAGGAACCTGCCACGTGACCTTTCCGTATATACGAAATGTAAAAAGCTTTAATTTACGTATTTGCGCTGAAATCTTAATTATTTGCTTTTCCAACAACTTATTACCTTTAATGCCGGTTTAAAGTTTGTTCATGCCTTCTTTTTGGTGTTGCAGTTTTTATGGCTGGAATATGCATAAGTTAAGTAACGTTTTACAGTAACAACACTAATAGATATTTAACGCATCCTGCATCCATGGGCAACTGAGAAATATGTCCTCATATGTTTATTGCGTTCTGTAGGTCATTCACAACAGCTAAGAGCTTGCAGCAAAGAATAAGAGTTTAGCAGGTGCGAAGATGAACAAATGCCGATAACTCTTTTAGAGCTCATGTTTAATCGAAATTTCTGTCTTGTTTTGGTCATTATTGTCCTTCTCAAAATATGAGACACTTTTTTTAACAACCTCTGTATCTAAAACAGCGCATAAAGACATAGTACTGACTGAACGTAAATACTGTATTAAAAATTCGTGAGCAAACTTCTGTTCATTAAAATAAGATAACCTAAACTTCAAGCTCTAGAATGTAATATTTACAGGCTGCAGAAGACATGTATGTAAAACAGTATGTCGAAGATTTTGGGTGTATTCGGAAATTTGAAGAGATTCACTCGAGGCAATAATAAGCAGACACTGCCTTTAAACGTATTCAAAGCGAGGAAGCAAAGGAACAGGAATAATGAAAGCTGTGCCCCCAGAAATCACTATCCAGCAGTTGCCAATGAGGTGTAAAGTGAAACAAATGAAAATCGTGATGATTCGGTACCGGGCACTTTGGAAGGTTAAGTGCCAGAATTGCATTATGCTTTGACTCTAGTGATCTTCTGCCAAATTTAAGCGGAGAAACACCAGTCACATACGAGTAAGTTATATCTGGCGACTGCTGTAACAGGCAATAAAAACTGGAGTACCTTCAGCCATTATTTTGAAGAGATGTTTATCATACCCATTACAATCGCTATGGACTAATAGGAATTTGAGTTCTTCCAATTAAATTTCCATCCTGCTAGACTTGCTGTCAGAAAGGCAACAAATGACTGTTTCCAATTCGAATTTGTGTCTCTCGAACGAATTGTTAACGAAACTCAGTGTATTACAGGTAAAAGCTCGATAACACGTTGACTACCGCACTCAAAGTGGTTGATGTATCACCGCCAGGCCAGGCCACCGCGTCAGGATGTATTCTTTACAAGGTAAGCGAGGCAGCAGACTTCTTTGTATGACTTCGGGATTTCCTAAAATGATAGCACAATTGGGATAACTGCGCTCTGGTTTAACTGTGCTGTGTAGAGCACGGCAGATTGGATGCATGAAAATACTGAGAAATATGTGAGAATTTACTGAAATAAACTAATACAGACGTTCAGAAGTGACGACAGTACACCTCAGAAGTCACCTCTTACAGAACACTGCCCACTTCACGTTCTTACGGTATCTGGCAGTACAGACGGCAGAGCAAAGTTTATCCACATTACTCGACGTTTACACAGGGATAAGCGTAGAAAAGAACTGCGTGGCACTCTTTTCACTTCGTATTTCCTCTTTCTCTTCCTTTTCTGGAATAGTCCCATAGAAAACCGTCACAAGTGTCAAATAAGTAGAATTTTCTTCTCATGGACTTTCGACATTTGGAGAAAAGTGTATAGACGCACTAACCAAACGTAATTACTCCAGTAACTTCATCTACATTCCGCAAGCCACCTAATGGTGTGTGGCGGAGGGTAATTTTTGTGTCGCTAACT
The DNA here is from genome assembly GCF_021461395.2 of Schistocerca americana. Lineage (NCBI taxonomy): Eukaryota > Metazoa > Arthropoda > Insecta > Orthoptera > Acrididae > Schistocerca > Schistocerca americana. The sequence goes on along the minus strand of NC_060119.1, from coordinate 924,135,301 downwards.
GAGCCCTCCAAACCTATTCCACTCGCGAATAGTGCGTGAGAAGAATAATTGTCTGGAAGCCTCTGTATTGGCTCTAAATTCTCGAATTTTCTCCTCATGGTCATTACGCGAGACGTATGTGGGGGGAGGTAATAAGTTCCCGGAAAGTGCTGGTTCGAAATTTTAATAGTAAACCTCTCCGTAAGGTATAACGCCTCTCTTGTGACGTCTGTCAATGTAGTTTGTTGAGCATCTCTGTAACGCTCTTGTGCCAACTAAATGATTCTATGACGAAATGTGCCGCTCTTCGTTGGATCTTCTCTGTCACTGTTATCAGTTCTATCTGGCAGAGTTCACAGATAGATGAACAATACTCCAGAAACGGTCGAACAAGCACCTTATAAGCCACTTCGTCTGTGGATGAGTTACATTTCCTTAAAATTCTTCCTGTGAATTTGAGTCTGGCATCTGCTTTTCCCACTATTTGTTTTATATGGCCATTCCACTCAAGATCGCTCTAGATCGTTACTCCTAGATATTTTATGTCAGATACTGTTTCCAGCGGTTTGTCATCAATAATGTAGCTATACAGCAGTGGATTTATGTTCCTATGTATGCGCAATATGTTACATTCATTTATGTTCAGGATAACTACCGTGTTTGCACCATTTATCAGTTCTCTGGAGGCCATTCTGCAAATCGTTATCTCTTCTAGCGTTACTACTTTGTTATAGACAACTGCATCATCTGCGAATAGCCTTAAAGAGCATCCGACGCTTTCTACTAGATCATTTTTGTATATTGTTAACAGTAGCGGTCCTATCACACTTCCTTGAGGTGCTACGGAAAGGACCTTTACATCTGTCGAATTTGATCTCTTAAGAGCGACTGTTGAGTTCTGTCTGCAAGGAAGTCTTAAATACAGTCGCAAATCTGCTCCGATATTCGATAAGCTCGTATTGTTTTCATTAAACGGCAGTGCGGATTGTGCCAAATGCCTTACTGACGTCACGGAACACGACGTCAACCTGAGCGTCATTGTCTACGGCTCTATGGATCTCGTGGAGGAACAGAGCGAGCTGAGTTTCGCAGGATTTCGGTTTGCGGAATTCATGTTGATTTTTATAGAGGACATTTTCCTTCTCCTAGAACGTCATAATTCTCGAGCATAAATGATGTTCCATAATTCTTCAACAGATTGACGTTAACGACATCGGTCTATAATTGTGTGCAGCTGTCCTACGTCCCTTCTTAAAAGTAGGAATTACCTGCACTTTCTTACAGTCGCTACGTCCCCTTCGTTGCTCAGGCGACCTACAATAAATTGCTGCTAGAAGAGGAGAATCTTATACGTATCTCATCTGCTCATCTGCTACTAGGCGATTGTAGTTGTTTCTCTATTTCGTGATCGGTTATCTCTATGTCTACCACTTCGACGTTCGTAGGACGATTATAAGAACGGACCCTGTTACGATCTTATGTGGTAAAACAATTTTCGAAGACCGCATTTAGTATTTCGGCCTTCTCTCTGTTATCTTCCGTTTCGATGCCAGTAAGGTGACTAAGTGAATGAATAGATTATTTTGACCCACTTACTGATTTTACTTACGAATCAAACGTAATCAGATCTGTTCACAAAGTTTTACTTTCAAAGTCATTGAATGCTTCTGTCATTGCTCTCCGTAGGCCCACTTTCGCTTCGTTCAGCTTTCGTTTGTCAGTTAGGTTTTTACTTCTCTTAAATCTGAGATTGGTTCAAATGGCTCTGAGCACTATGAGACTTAACTTCTGAGGTCATCAGTCCCCTAGAACTTAGAACTACTTAAACCTAACTAACCTAAGGACATCACACACATCCATGCCCGGGGCAGGATTCGAACCTGCGACCGTAGCGGTCGCGCGGTTCCAGACTGTAGTGCCTAGAACCGCTGAGCCACCCCGGCAGGCGAATCTGAGATTAAGTTCTCTTTGTTTACATAGCAATTTTCTAACACGGCTATAAAACCATGTCTGGAACCGCGTGACCGCTACGGTCGCAGGTTCGAATGCTGCCTCGGGCGTGGATGTGTGTGATGTCCTTAGGTTAGTTAGGTTTAATTAGTTCTAAGTTCTAGGCGACTGATGACCTCGGAAGTTAAGTCGCATAGTGCTCAGAGCCCTTTGAACCATTTTTGTAAAACCATGGTGGGTTTTTCCTACCGTTAATACGTTACTCGGAACATAATTGTCTACGGAATATAGCAGGATTCATTTTAATTTTTTCCCTTTTGTTTTCCACGTCTTCGCTCCTCATCACCGAATATTTGATGCTGACTGCTGAGATACTCTGTAATTTGTATCCTGTCGCTCTTGTTAAGCAAAAATATCTTCCTGCCTTTCTTAACATTCTTTGTCAGACCTGTTATCATAGATGCTATCACAGCCCTACGATCACTGATACGTTCCTCTACGTTAACTAATTCGATAAGTTCAGGTCTGTTTGTTGCCAGGAGGTCTAAGAAGTGACCCTCACGAGTTGCTTCTCTAACTATCTGCTCAAGTGATTTTTCGACAAGACATTCAGAATAACGTCACACGAACCCCTGTCTCCGGCACCAGTTTTGATAGTATGACACTCCTAACCTACGAGGCGTGTTTTTTTTTAAGTAAGCAACGTTTTGAAAAAAAAAAAGACGTGCTAAGATATCTCAATATTCTAATTTTTACATCAAAGCCTGTAGCTTAATTTACGCACTGACGCCATTAAAGTCTGGTTCTTCCTTGTTTACGTTGTGTACTGAGTGTTTAAGATGCCTCCTATAATCTTGAGTCACGCCTACTGTGAAGTACGGGCTGTTATAAGATCTCTTAGTGCTAAATGCCTAAAAGCGATCGATATTCATCGTGAGATCTGTGCAGTTTACGGAGAAAACATTATGAGTGATGGAATGGTAAGAAAGTGTGTGAGAGCATTTAAAGGTGGCCGCACAAATGTGCACGATGAACAACGTAGCGCGCGTTTCGGTCGTTAATGAAAGTTTGGTGCAGGAAGTGGACAATAAGGTGAGAGAAAACAGACGCTTTATGATTTCCTCCTTGCGGGATGATTTTCCTAATGTTTCTAGTAGTGTTTTGTATGGCATTGTGACCGAGCACTTGAATTACCGAAAATTGTGCGCACGTTGGGTACCGAAAATTTTGACGGATGTGCACAAAATCAAACGTTTAAACAGTGCACTGACTTCTCTTGACCGGTACCACAACGACGGTGATGATTTATTAAGCCAAATTGTTACGGGCGATGAAACATGGGTGGCCTACGTCACACCAGAATCAAAGCAACTGTCCATGGAAGTTGAGCAAGGGCATCGTTTTGGTGCAAGACAATGCCCGTCCACATGTGGCGGATCAGACCAAATTTCTCATCACTTCTTTTCGATGGGAAACTCTAGGTCATCCTCCGTACAGCCTAGATCTTGCGCCCAGTGACTACCATCTGTTCCTGCACTTGGAGAAACACCGGGGCGGTCAGCGTCTTCAAGACGATGACGAAGTCAAAACAGTGGTGATGCAGTGGTTGACAAGTCAGGCGGCAGACTTCTATGGGGAGGGTATTCAAAAACTGGTACAACTTTATGACAAGTGCCTCAATATTAACGAAAATTATTTAGAAAAGTAGATTAAGTTACAGGCTATCATGTAAAAATAAAAGCATTGAGATATCTTACGCTTCTTTTTTTAATTTCAAAATGGTACTTACTTAAAAAACACGCCATTTATATCTGGCAAGTTGAAATCACCCCTATTACAACAGCACGACCAGGAAAAGTATTAACGATATTCTGCACGTTCTGGCTGAAGCTTTCTACCACTGGATCTCCTGCTCCGGGCAGTCTATAAAAGCATCCGATCACCATTTTTGACCGATCTTTGATACTTAACTTCACCCATATTAATTCACAAGTGTAAGATTTTATCTAATTCTTTACTGCAATAAACACTCCGCTACCAATGGCGACTAACATATCCATACGGTAAATACTCCAGTTTGAACTTAGGATTTCGTTTTCATTATCGTCTGATTTCAACCAACTTTCTGTTGATAATACTATCTGTGCATTATAACCTTTAGTAAGCGCTACTAATTTTGAGACCATTCCTTGGATGCTCCTACAGTTTACTAAAATCATATTAAACTTTTCCTTTTCTGATCTGCTACAACGAACGTTTTCTGAGGACACTGTGGCTAATTTATCAGGCAAATCGTCTTTGATCCCAAGGGAGGGTTTCTCTAACCTGTATAAGCCCCACATACACGCCACATGTAATCCAATACCCTATTAGCTACTTCCTGCGTGCAGTGCACGCCAGGCCTATTGAGGGGAACCGTACAATACTGTACCCGACAGCGGAGGTCGAGAAATTCGCATCCCATGACGTCGCAGAATCGTTTGAACCTCTGCTTCAGACTTTCCACTCTGCTCCACAGCAGAGGACGCCGATCAACATTGAGTACGTTGGTACAAATAGACAGCTTAGCATGCATCCCATGGGCGATGCTAGTTGCCTTCACTAAATCAGCCATCCGCCGAAAAGAGCCGAGGATGCCCTCAGAGCCCAAGCGACAGGGGTCATTCGTGCCGAGGTGTGCCACAACATGCAGCCGGTGGTACCCACTGCGCTCGACAGTCGCCGGCAAGGCCTCTTCCACATCACGGACGAGATCCCTCGGCAAACATGCCGAGTCGACACTGGCATTGTTTCCCGCCTTGCCTGCTATTTCCCTGAGGGCTCCATCACCCGCCCAACATTGGAGCTCCCAACGACAAGCATACCCACCTTCTGCACTTGTCCGGACTGGACAGTATAATCGGCCCAACAGGAGAGCCATCACATGTTGGCTTAGAGTTATCATCAAGACTGTGTAGCACCTCGTATCTTTTGCTAAAGCATAGGGAGCCGGCCACACGACCTGCTCCCTCTTTCGCCTTCTGTGGATTGACACACGAACTCACCACTGTTTGCTACCCACTCTCGCATCCGATACCGTCGCAGAGTCGTCTGAGCCTCTGGTTTAGACCTTCCACTCTGCTCCAAAACAGAGAACAGCGATCAACACTGAGTACGATGCTACAAGTAGACAGCTTGGCCTGCATCTCATGTGCGATGCTAGTTGCCTTCACCAAACCAACCATCCGCCGAAACGAGCCGAGGATGCCTTCAGAGTCCAAGCGGCAGCCGTCTTTGCCAAAGCATTGTGACCACTGCTCACCGCGACGTTGAATGCTACCTGGTGGTGTTGTGAGCACGTGACACGGTAACAAAAGTATGTAAGCGGAGCAGACACAGACGAGGGGTCGCCCTAGCGAAAATATGGGCAGCAAATGGGGAAATCCATTGAGATATGCGACTTTGACAAACGCCATTTTGTTATTACACAGAGCCTGTGAACGACAATCTCGAAAGTGGTGAAACTGGTCGAATGTTCATGAGCTACTGTCGTGAGCATCTACCGGAAGAGGTAGAAGGACAGTGAAACTACTGCTAGGCGTTAAATGATTGGACGTTCACAACTTTTCTCAGAACTTGGGGGTCGAAGGCTTTTCAGCTCTGTAAAGTGGGGTAGATGGTGATCTGCGGTATCTCTGACAAAAGAGCACATTGCTGGTGCACGCACAAGTGTATCGAAGCACACTGTTGATCCTACATCATTGAACATGGAGCTTCGCAGTACACCACCCCCACGTGTTCACATGTTGGCCCAATGACATCGTCAATTGCGATAGCCTTGGGCATAGAACCATTGGGATTCGACCGTCGGTCAATGAAATGTGTCGGCTCGTCTGGTGAATAAAATTTTTGCAACACTAGGTCGATAGGTCGTCTGCACAAACCCTGTCATCGAGGTGAAGGGCGGCTTGAAACGTGCAGCGCTCCACGGATGCAGGCTGGTAGGGGCAGTATTGTGCTGTGGGTGAACTTCTGCACCTGCGCGGGACCAGTGGTGGTAGTCGAACACACGCTGACATCTCCGGACCACCCGCACCCCTTCTACATCTACATCTACATGGAGACTCTGCAAATCACATTTAAGTGCTTGGCAGAGGGTTCATGGAACCACCAAGTATTTTCACATTCGATGTCTTCCCCGACGGCGACATCGCCTTTCAGTGGCATAATTCACCCTGTCCCGGAGCCATAACTGTGCTAAAGTGGTTTGATGAGCATTATAATGAAGTCGTCTCATGTAAATCCTATGGAACCTATCTGGATCGCTATCGGGCGCCATCACCGCGAGCGCAAATCAGCGGCTCGTTATTTACGCTAATTACATGACCTGTTCATAGACATTTAATGCTACATACCTCCACAAACCTACGAACTAACTGCCAGATCCGTGATACGCAGAATCAGTGATATATTTCGTTCCAAAGAAGGACAAAGAAGCTATTAAGCAGGTCCTCACAATGTTTTGGTTCATCAGCGTACATTGCAGTTATTACACTGATATGAAGAGGCTCGCACACGGTGGAGTACCGCCGAGAGCTACACCAAACGAGTCTTTGGAATGAAAACAATAATACACTCCCTGTTGAATGTGAAAAAATTCTGTGACTTTCTTAGCCACAAAGCATTCCATATCACATGGTAAATGTGTGCAAAATATTGTAAATACTGATTTTCTACAGTTGTCAGGTTGCAGACTGGAATTGATAGAGAGTTTCTTCATTTAGCGTTTGTTCGTGTCAGTAATTGTAGGTAAACGGATCGTAGTAACATTACGGCTTAAAATAACGGTAGTAATAATTCCCTGCATCCTCTTGCCTATTACTGCTGCCCATACATCCGTATATCTACTCGACAGAATGTGTACGCTAGTAAATGGGCTTTAACAACGCATACATATTGAGGGCTCAGATCTAATTTAGTTTGGTAAACAGACTTGTAGTGGCTAAGTGCAGTATGCAGACAGAATTTATGCGTTGTTTCTGTGCCTGAATGTGCGTGGTTGGCAATTTGCATGCGCGTACTCGATTATTCCATAAACCTGTTGACCCATTCCATACAATTAATGACCTGAGATGGCGGAAAAACAAAAGAGATAACAGATATAACGCAGAGTGCGACAATGCATATATCTGTACGGAAATAAAGCAGAAAAATCTGAAGAACTATAGTCCGTTATTCCACGTCCGATAGGTGTTTCTGATCAAACAAGTCAAAAATGTAATGCCATCTTCCTTTTAATGATTCTGTCTACATTACTGTTGTTTCGCCCATCAGTCTTCAGCTTGTACTTATACTGTTGTTAGACAACTTTCCTCACCATGTCAGCATAAACGCTGAATTCTGCATTATCAGCAACCTTCCTTTTTGCAGTCAGATGTAAGTCTACCCCTTGGACGGTTACATTGTGTCTTCCCTTCAAGCAGACGCAACATTTGCCCAGTTTTTCAATCGCTAAGATACGTTGTGTTCTTCATTTAGCTTTTTTTCCCTATACTCGTTATTTGTCATGTGAACTCAAAAATGTCTTACACAGGCCTGTTCAAGGAACTGGATATACTAACTACTGCTTTCCAGTATATTTAATACTTAATTAAATTTGTCATAAGTAATCGACCGCCGGCCAGAGTGGCCCAGCGGTTCTAGGCGCTACAGTCTGGAGCCGCGCGACCACTACGGTCACAGGTTCGAATCCTGCCTCAGGCATGGATGTGTGTGATGTCCTTAGGTTAGTTAGGTTTAAGTAGTTCTAAGACCTCAGATGTTAAGTCCTTTAGTGCTCAGAGCCATCTGAACCAAGTAATCAACCCCTTTTCACAAAATCACAGCTCAGTTCATGGAAACAGGGCCATATATGAGAATAATCTAGTAAAGATGTAAATACTTTGATCCAGTAATTTATCCATTATTCAATAACTTGCCAGCAAATATGAAGAGCTTAGCTTTTAATACAGTTCAGTTTAAGAGTATTTCGATTTTTTTCTATTTCAGTTAACGTATATATTGTTAAAATGTGAAATAACGCGAGTATATTACATAAAGTACTTCTGCAAATCATCAGTGTAGTAATGTGATCAACGAAGATAAATTTTCTTTTTGATGAGGCCTAGCTACAACATCCTAAAAATTGTTATGTGCACCTCAGTGTTTTATAACACATTTGTTAGTATTGCTTAAATGTCAATATGTTTAAGACTGTCTTAGATAACTATTTCATTCAAATTTTGTGGAAGGAACTTTAACATCTTCCTCTTTTTAAAAAATATGTAACACGTATTCTTGTTTTATGACATGTTCTACAGACCTGACAAACTCCTAACTATGGATCTATGCAGCTCAACCTCAGCAGTCACTTAACTTTTATCTTCTGACCACGATCAACTCCTATACAGAGCCGCGCGGGATTTGCCGAGCGGTCTTGGGCGCTGCAGTCATGGACTGTCGGCTGGTCGCGGAGGAGGTTCGAGTTCTCCCTCGGGCATGGGAGTATGTGTTTGTCCCTAGGATAATTTAGGTTAAGTAGTATTGTAAGTAGGGTGTTTAGGTTTTTATATTGGTAACGCCACGCAGCGCTCTGTATGAAAATCACTGGCTGTGCTGTGTGCAGTCTGTGGCTGGTTTGCATTGTTGTTGGCTATTGTAGTGTTGGGCTGTTGGCTGTTAACAGCGCGTAGCGTTGCGTAGTTGGAGGTGAGCCGCCACAGTGGTGGATGTGGGGAAGTGAGATGGCGCATTTTTGAGAGCGGATGATCTGGACGTGTGTCCATCAGAAACAGTACATTTGTAAGAATGGATCTCATGAACTGCTAGATATATATTATCATTTTTGAACACAATTAAGGTAAATACATTGTTTGTTCTCTATCAAAATCTTTCATTTCCTAACTATGCCTATCAGTAGTTAGTGCCTTCAGTAGTTTGAATCTTTCATTTAGCTGGCAGTAGTGGCGCTCGCTGTATTGCAGTAGTTCGAGTAACGAAGATTTTTGTGAGGTAAGTGATTTGTGAAACGTATAGGTTAATGTTAGTCAGGGCCATTCTTTTGTAGGGATTACTGAAAGTCAGATTGCGTTGCGCCAAAAATATTGTGTGTCAGTTTAAGCACAGTCTCGTACAATTTTTCTAAGGGGACGTTTCATATGTCGACCCTTAGCCAAGGACACCTCACTGGAGTCTTCTGATTTTTTTCTTGTAGTTTGTGTAATTAGTGTAGCTATTGTTTATTGCTAGCGCGTAATTGTAGAGAGAATCTCCTTTGTAGTCGCACTCTTTCATTGTTGTACAGTAAAACAGTTGTAGCATGCGTGTTAATTTGCACCAAGTATTTCGCAGCTGCGCTTGCAAATAACTAGATATTATTTTCTGTGCTATGTTAATGTGTTCTCTTATTTTTGCTCTTCAAATTGTGCTTTTCTGTGTTATCGTGTGAAATATTGTGACAATAATGGCGTGTGAAAAACGTAACACTAGGCTCCAAAGTAAACAGAAATAATAGTGACGACGAGCGTAGCTTATTAGCACCACTGTGTAATGAATTAACTAATGTTCAAACTAGCAATTTGGTAATTGTGCATGGGGAAATGGAGCGGGCGGCAAATAATGGTGTAGACAGTGAAACAAATAGTGAACAGTGAAGCATTATCGATCGATCGGTCGGCAACAACTCGCCTCAGGAATCCGAAATGACAGAACACAATATTGCAAATACTGTAGACTCAGGTTTTGGGTCCTCACCGTTTTCTCAAATAAGTCAAGACACATTTTCTGCTCGTCAAAATGTGAATGTTGCCGGTGCAAATGCACTGCCGAAAAGCATAGAGGAACAGATTCCAGACACTAATACATTATTATTGCAATTAACGCAGCAAATGAAACAAAATCAGAGACAAACACAGCAACAGTTGGACACAATGGAACAAAATCTTCAAAGGTTAGACACAATGGAACAAAATCAGAGACAAACACAGCAAAAGCTTCAAAAGTTAGACACAATGGAACAAAGTCTTCGGAAGTTAGACACCACGCTTGAAGAAACACGTGAAGATATAACTACTGAGTTACATAAAATCGAAGCGAAATGTCAAAAAGTCTGTAATGACGTAAAAACACAAATTTGTGAGCATTTCCAACCTATTTTTTCGCGTCATGAAAATGCATTACAGAATCACAAAGCAGCCATAAAGGAACTGCAAACTATTGTTCATGAAAATCACGACACCTTGCAAGCTAAAATTGTCTCAGTTGCATCTACTGATTCGGTTACGCAACTTGCAAAAACTCAGGAAAACTTAAAGGACACAGTAGATTCTCTGAAAATTGGTTCAGAAAGACACATGGAGGAAATTAGTTCATTATCAGAGAAAGTAGTTGAACTTTCGGATCAGCTAAATAAATTATCTACGAAGGTAGATGATAATCTGAATGACACAAAACCGGTAGTCTTTAATGACACAGAAGAGTGCGAACAAATTAGGAAATTCAAACAAAATCAGAATCAAATTAATACGCAACACCAAAGAGAAATCCGGGAAGTACAAGATCAGCTGGCACAGGTAATACAAGAATTACGTATTTGAGAGGACACTCGCTCTCCAATACGGGAAGAGGGACATAGAAATACGGAACAGCCACAAAATAATAACACGGGGTACTTCGGAAATTATGAAAGAAATTGGCAAGGTACACCGAATTTTGAGATGGAACCGCCGAAACGACGTAACAATGACCGACATGTGACTCGCTGACATGATGATTTTGACTATAAGCTCTTTATTACTACACGTAAATTCAAAACATTTAAGAATTCCGGCAACGACATTCATCCAAAAGTGTGGCTTCATCAATTCTCTCATTGTTTTCCTCCCAACTGGTCATTAGAGCACAGATTAGAATTTATGTGTGGCTATTTAGAGAATGAACCAGCTGTAAGAATGCGATCAGTCATTCACGATTGCCACAGTGAAGGAGAATTTTATCATGCCTTCGTTTCAGCATATTGGTCTCAAGCTACACAAGACCGAGTAAAACATAGCATCATAATGATGAAACATTTCGAACAATCTGAATTTTCCAGTCTTGCGAAATATTTTGAAGACATGTTGCATAAGAATCAGTATCTTTCAAACCCATACAGCCCCTCAGAACTCATCCGCATTTGCTTAATCAAACTGCCTGAACATTTACGACATATTATTTTGGCAGGACGTTGCAAAGACGACATTGAAGCTTTTCAGGGTCTCTTACAAGAATTAGCAATTGACACTGACAATCGCAGAACGCGAAAACAGGAACACAACAATTACAGGTCACATTTGTCGCAATTCCGCGATGAAAGAAGTAATAATTGGACACGACAAGGCTATTCTTACAACGCAAATCGTGACCAAAACAGCCACCACCCATATGACAACCGTTGGCAGAGTAGTAATAATTACAGAGAAAGATCGCATTCGCATAGTAATGAATGTGACAGAGACAACCTTAGAAACAGACAATATGGGAAACAAAACAATTATTATCAAGGGAGACAGAATAACTTCAGACACAATGGTCCTCCGCGCAGTTACGACTCTCCACCACGTGACCGACAAGAAATTAATTACAGAAATTACCGACATGACGACAGACGATATAATCATTACGACAGACCTGAATTTCATCAGAACTGGCGAGATTCAAACAGGGTTGGGCCCTCTCGACAAGGTGAATTTGTAGAAGTTAGGTCTCCTAATCGTAATAACGATGCCCGCCAACAAAGAGACAGACAATGACTCGTGTCGCAGGCAGCCGTGTGCGCCGGCTGGCTCAGAGAAAAATAACATAGACGCTAACCTTGAGAAAAATTGAAGTATTCTTTACAGACGTATACCACGTGATAATTGCGTTGAAGTTGAAACACTGCGTACTAGGAAGAGTAAAGATGTACACCACATTTCACATGTAAAACCGTTTATTGAAAGATAATCTGCTTTTTAACTTTGTCTTTGCCATAAAACTTTTCACTTCACATTCCTAGTATGCTTTGTCAGACTTAAGAAACTGTTACCATGCAACAATGTTTGAAGTTAAATATCCAGTCAAGAACCAAGAGAACTTATTTAAACAGAAATTACGAATGCATTGTTATAGTGAACAGACGACACAGTGTTGTTATTTGTACATTCTTGCTTGTTAGTTGCACGATTACGTAACGACTATAAGGCTTACATACTTAGAACATATACTGCTACTGAGATTTTAATGCAACATTTTGGTTTACTTGAAAAGACATTCTTTATTTGAAGTACTTTCTGTGAGATTAAAGATGACTTAGTATTTGGTTTCTCTGACAGCTACACGATTATATCACAACGCTACTAATGAGTGACACAATTTATAGTATTGCTTTTGCACTGTATCTGTTTTATATCTGCACAGTCTTTTAGTAGTAACTTTTGTGGTATAGCTACAATGAGGCAGCCTTTTTCGTAGCACAACAACACGTTACATTATAGTACTTCCTTGATCACAGTAAGGTACGTAATAACTACGATATCTATACGCAAAGCATTTCACTTTCGTTTATGATGAGGTAAGTACATTGACTTCAGCAGAACTTTGCTTACAGAGGACGATAACTACGACAGTTCCACAGAATTATCTTACAGCAAGACGCACATTTAGCGCTACAGGACACACATTTGAGTGATTAATTTTGTACTTAAACCATTTATTTTTCAAGATTTTTGAATTACAAAGAAAGTTTTCCGTGATACATTTCATTCCATTGCTGTAATCTCTAACACCTGAGGGTATAATTGCATTAATCCTCGGGGGGGGGGGGGGGGGGGGGTACATGCCTACTTTGTGTACCATGTGTGTGGCAAGCACAAGGAGCCCTAGCTAATATGGTATTTGCTTATACAACTTTACACATTGGCACCATATTACACAGCTGCCTGATTATTTAACAGAAAAACAAACATTTTTTTACTACATCAGTGACAGATGTTTACGTAATTACACAGTTGGATAACTTCACACTTATGAAATTGTATTTTGTCTGTACTTTGTGAACTGTTCATATTTTTTCGGAACCATTGTGATAATATGAGAGCTTAGAATGATGTATTTGGTAAGGGATCATGACTGTTGAAGTACATTTGAGGTAGATGACTTTATTGAAGGTCTTGAAATTATTGAAAGAAGCTACGACCATTGTAAGATGTGATTGATCTGTTATGATGTTATTATTGCGATGACGATGTATATTATTCTGTTGAGGTATGTTTACGATCAATAAGGTGAGAATCGTACTGTAACAGTTATGAAATGTGTGTACATGCGTGAATGTATCACAATGCCACCGAAAATTTTTTAGGCTATGTTATATTGATAGGATTTTGTTTCCACACATTTGTAACACAAATTCTCGACCTGTGAAATTTTTATATGAGACTGTCATTGCTGTCGTAAATATTTCGGTAAGAAAGTTAAGTGACCACCTTCACGTAATGCGTCGTGGGCACCCAGCTGCGTGACAGTCGCCTGGAAAAAAGCCATTAGTGTGTGCCTTTCAGAGGCACACGTGGAGAAAAAAAAAAGAGGCCATTATCCTCGCTATTGACATTTCTTTATAGAAAGCATCGTAAAATACAACACGCTCAAACTTGGAAACATATGATTATACTGTGGAGCACGTGCTTTGTGCTACTTACTGAAATGTTAATGAACTGATGGGAAATATTCTGCACACCTGATTATGACAAGTGTCTTTCTACAAGAGTTGAGAGAATTTCTACTAACTTATGAAATGCCACATGACTATTGAATTATATTTTTATGCTTCACTTTAGATAGTTGCTTATTTCATTTGATATCTGGTTTCCAGCTGTGTTACAGCATTGGTTTTATGAAATAAAATTAAATGCATTTGCTAATGTGAAAACTTTCTGTCAACAGATGTATTAAATAATAATTTTATGATCCACATTCTTCAAAAAAGGAGCACTTGGAATGGAAAGAACAATAAGAAGAGATTAATAACAGTAACTGCATACATAATTTTCTTTTCAACTACTCGGTAATTTTTTATAGAATAAGTTTTGTGGTGCACCACTTTAATTATATAGACATTAAGATGTGAATATACATTTCCCTTATCTGCGTTGTTGTCTTTAGTGTACCATTTTTTCTGCTTGTGGGTTTTGTCATGTTTAGATATAAGTTATTACATTTACTGCTGCTTGCTTTGCCAATTTGCATTTCTTTGTCATTGCTGTTTGTGTTAATTGTTTTGTGCTGCTGCATTGCATCGTCCCTTAGTTTAGCATCTGAGCTCAGTAGATCTAAGTTACCTTAAGAGGGGATAGACTATATAAGAAACTAACTATGATGGATTGGAAGAAATGCATTGAGAAGTTATATGAAAATGGTTTGGCCAAAAAAGTAGTGTACAGTGGAGAAAAACTATTTTTGAAAGAGTATGTGAACAGAATACAGAAAGCATGCTTGGATAGGATTTTTTTTTTTTTTTTTTTTTTTTGGCTGGAGCAAATGTCGAAATAAGAGGGACGATCTGTGGAATAAAGTTTTGGGTTGGACTGCAGTACCAAATGTTACACTGAAAACAAACCCTGTCCTTACCTTTTGTGTTATCCCACAATGTGTTTGTGAGCCCTTGTGTATTTGTTTTCTTCCTGTTTCTGTGTACTGTTACATAGAATTTCTTTCTCTTCTAATACTAAGCTACAGTCACTATGATGAGGAATACTGTTATGCTGTTTAGGTTTTTATATTGGTAACGCCACGCAGCACTCTGTATGAAAATCACTGGCTGTGCTGTGTGCAGTCTGTGGCTGGTTTGCATTGTTGTTGGCTATTGTAGTGTTGGGCTGTTGGCTGTTAACAGCGCGTAGCGTTGCGCAGTTGGAGGTGAGCCACCAGCAGTGGTGGATGTGGGGAAGTGAGATGGCGCATTTTTGAGAGCGGATGATCTGGACGTGTGACAATCAGAAACAGTACATTTGTAAGAATGGATCTCATGAACTGCTATATATATATATATATTATCATTTTTGAACATTATTAAGGTAGATACATTGTTTGTTCTCTATCAAAATCTTTCATTTGCTAACTATGCCTATCAGTAGTTAGTGCCTTCAGTAGTTTGAATCTTTCATTTAGCTGGCAGTAGTGGCGCTCGCTATATTGCAGTAGTTCGAGTAACGAAGATTTTTGTGAGGTAAGTGATTTGTGAAACGTATAGGTTAATGTTAGTCAGGGCCATTCTTTTGTAGGGATTACTGAAAGTCAGATTGCGTTGCGCCAAAAATATTGTGTGTCAGTTTAAGCACAGTCTTGTACAATTTTTCTAAGGGGACGTTTCAGTGTGTCAGCTTAGGGACTGATGACCTTAGCGGTTAAGTCCCATAAGATTTCACACATTTGAACATTTTTTTTTATACAGAAATTTGCAGTAAACATAGCATTTCATGAATCTGTTTCTGATTTTGGATGCTCGTATTTCCAGGGTTAGCCAGATTCAATTAGGCAGTCACTGATTATAGCTATTTTGTTGTTAAATGCTAGTAAGGGTTACAAAAGTGGAATAACGCACACATGCTAGTGATTGTTACGACACCGATTTTCAAGGTAGGTCCGCCCTCTAAGCCAACACAGGCGTGTAAATGCCCAGAAACATTTTCATTCGCCTTCCCGCACATGTCCACCGAAACATCACCACAAGCAGCTTCTAGTTAACGGAAATATGATTACCTTTTCTTCCTTAAGGTATTGCCAAAGGAAAGAGTGCGATGGGGCTAAGTCGGGAGATTGGACTGGCCACTCCCTAACGCTTGAATGGCCATTCCATAGGTCTCGAACGGCCAGTCCAGCGCTTAGGAAATACTTCATCCAAGAACGCCGACAGTTTTGGCGAAGTGTGGCGGAGCACCTGACGACGCAGAAACTTGCTACCACCACAGTTCATCAAAGTTTGGTCTGTTCTGAAATTCCAAGAGGAAATTATGCCTCGGTAACTCAAGGTAGGTTTCCCCCGTGATGTAACCTTGCAGGAAGAATGGGACAATCAAATCTTCGTACGTCACACCGTCCCACACCATTACCCCATGGTACTGGGAACAGTACTCTGTGGGGTTTTCTCGCCGCCAGCACACGCAGTTGTGCCTAATCACCAAGTGTGGAATTCGGCCTCATCAGTCCGACAGTATTCCACATGAGGTCATGGTCCTCCAGAAACTTGTTGAACATCAACTCAGCAGCCTCAAGTCGCCAGTCGAAGTCATCCTTGTAAGTGCATGAAGAGGCTGTAGATAATATGACGTCAGTTTCAAGACAGGCAAAACTGTTCACATACTTGTAATCGATACGATATCAGCAGAGCCGACAAACGACGGATAGCCTTCGATTTCTCAGGTGAGGATGCCAGCTCCGCAGCAACAAGTGCTTGTGTGTCTGGAGTTGGGATAGTTTTCGGCTGAAATTAGACTAGTCATTCTTCCACCACCATTCGCGAGTAGAAGAGAGAAAAAAATAAGAAAGGTAATGGTACTACAAAGCCCCTCCGCCACACATAAGTTCACCAGCCAGAATACTGGACCTCTGCTTGAGCTGGAGATGGTGTAGAACTGACACAGGTGGTCATGTGACCCTCCACCGCTGACAGTGGCTCTTGGCAGTGAAGCCGTGTGTATGCGTCAGTCGGTTGTATATCACAGTAAGATGGATGGAAGTGGAGAGGTGACACAGTTGCTGAGAGGAACTATCTTATCTGGACCGGCCCCTTGACCAAGCTGCGAATGAAGTTGCCCGATTTGTTAAGTGTACCATCGCAGACTGTCCAACATATCTTCAGGGAATGGTATACCAGTCATGTAACATAGGGTATGAACAGATCATAGAAAGATGTTAACCAACAAGGATCGCAGGCGAGTTTCACGCCTTATGAACGAAAATCGGTTTAAAACACGACACGAATTGTTTCTTTATCAAATGCAGACCCGTCGCAACTCGTCTACCACGTAAAAGGGCATTTCTCACAGCGGTAAACGAAGCTGCACGTTTCATATGGACCAAAAACACAGAAACTGGTTAGTAGCCACCTGCAGGAGTATAATGCGGCATGATGAGTCACACCTTAATCTTCTTTCACTTCCAATAATGCAAGGCGTCGCATGTATCGATGACCCAATGAGACTTTTAACTTGTTGTGTGGCTGGCCACAGGGGCCGAGCCGTTCTAGGCGCTTCAGTCCGGAATCGCGCTGCTGCTACCGTCTCAGGTTCAAATCCTGCCTCTGGCATGGATGTGTATGATGTCCTTAGGTTAGTTAGGTTTAATTAGTTCTAAGTTCTGAGGGACTGATGACCCAAGATGAAAGTCCCATAGAGTTCAGAGCCATTCGAATTTGAACTCGTAGTGCGTGGATGATGTAACCCGCCATGGTAGCCGCGAGCGCGAACGCGCTGCTTCCTGGACTCGGGTAGGCGTGCAGGCCCCAGATCGAATCAGCCTAGCGGATTAATGACGAGGGCCGATGTACCGGCCAGCTTGGATGTAGTTTTTAGGCGGTTTTCCACATCACACTAGGTGAATACTGGGCTGGTCCCCATGTTTCAACCTCAGTTACATGGCTCACAGACATCTCAACACATTTGCACTATTCCATGGATTACACTCGCCACAGACAGTTGAGGTACAATAATTCCGTCCCAGTGGGGGGGGGGGGGGGGGGGGGGGTACGGGGTGGCGGCAGGAAGGGCATCCAGCCACCCTTTAAACATTAACATGCCAAATCCGATTAACGATTGCTGACCCTGCGTAACTGCGGGACAAGACTCAAGTGATAGATAGTGTGTGTACAATGTAGTTCAGGTCAGAGGTGGTCTGCAGTTTTCCTCACAATGAATTAGGCGCACGCCTTAAAGTTACCACAGACATAAACCAGGAAGCTTATTTCACCACTCTCGGTGATCAAGTGTTGCCCTTTCTTCTAAATCTTCATGATGGATACCCCAACCTTGCTGTATGATAACAACCACATTCGCAGGACTGCCCTCACACGTTACTCGTTTGGCGAACACTCAAGCTTTCTCTTTCATTTCGACTGGCTCGTTACATCACCCGAACTTAATTCCACAGAAAATGCGTGGGACTATGCAGATCAGAGGATGAAACGTAACAATCACAATCCCAGTTGGTGGGTGGCTGCGAAAGGTTTAATCATGGATGAATAGCTTTAGCCCGATACGGCGTAACCGAAGAAACTTGTGCGACAAATGAACCAATATCAAGGCTAGAGTCCGTACTGTGCGGCCTCGGAGTAACTCGTTGTTTTGCCCGACGTGCTAGATGAACTTGCTTTGCGGGTTATGTAAATGTAAATGTTATATTCTTCTTTCAGTTCCCAATAAGTTTCAATCGTTCGCGTGTCACATTTAAAGCGTTGCTTTTTTCGTAAACAGAAGTGTATTCAGCATAGACTGTGATGGTAGAAGAAGCAATTCCCAGTGTCGTATTTCCTTTAGACAGGGAGCGTATGGAGGACGCTGGAATGAAACCCGCAAGCTTAATTGCACACAACGACATATGGCCAGCACCCTGCCTGCCCCCACCCAATTCCCCCCCCCCCCCCTCCCCGCCACCCGCACATCCCGCCAGACTGTGGTCCGTGGCTCCCGAGAGACGGGTGGCGGGAGGCGGGCCAAAGGATTATTGCTGCAGCGTCATTAGGGGAATGCCCAGGGGAGCGCCATCAATAAGTCATCAGGAGCGCGCCAAATAATCGCCGTTTTGGTTGCTTACGCGCCCGTTCCGCTCGTCGGGGGCGGTGAGGGTAGCGCGTGCCGAGTAATCGCCGGGACGGATCAGCAGCAGCGGTCGCGGTGGCGCGACTGTGGCTTGTTTGTGGAGGCGCTACGTAATGAGGCGTCCTCAGTCGCCTGGCGAGGCCACACGCAGGTACATGTAGAGACAGGTGGCGCCTGCCCAGCTACCAGTCAGAGCTGCCGATACATTGTGTTCGTGTTCTGTTAAAACCTTACAACATCAACACCAATGCTCACTTTTTATTTACAGCCAGACACGCGTTTCTAGAGACAGAGGACAGATAGACTACTGGCCATTAAAATTGCTACACCACGAAGATGACGTGCTACAGACGCGAAATTTAACCGACAGGAAGAAGATGCTGTGATATGCAAATGATGAGCTTTTCAGGGCATTCAACAAGGTTGGCGCCGTTAGCGACAACTACAACGTGCTAACATGAGGAAAGTTTCCAACCGATTTCGCATACACAAACAGTAGTTGACCGGCGTTGCCTCGTGAAACGTTGTTGTGATGCCTCGTGTAAGGAGGAGAAATGCGTACCATCACGTTTCCGACTTTGATAAAGGTCGGATTGTAGCCTATCGCGATTGCGGTTTATCGTATCGCGACATTGCTGCTCGCGTTGGTCGAGATCCAATGACTGTTGGCGGAATATGGAATCGGTGTGTTCAGGAGGGTAATACGGAACGCCGTGCAGGATCCCAACGGCCTCGTATCATTAGCAGACGAGATGACAGGCATCTTACTCGCATCGCTGTAACGGATCGTGCAGCCACGTCTCGATCTCTGAGTCAACAGATGGGGACGTTTGCAAGACAACAACCATCTGTACGAACAGTTCGACGACGTTTGTAACAGCATGGACTATCAGCTTGGAGACCATGGCTGCGGTTACCCTTGACGCTGCAACACAGACAGGAGCGCATGCGATGGTGTACTCAACGACGAACCTGGGTGACGAATGGCAAAACGTCATTTTTTCGGATGAATCCAGGTTCTGTTTACAGCATAATGATGGTCGCATCCGTGTTTGGCGACATCGCGGTGAACACACATTGGAAGCGTGTATTCGTCATCGCCAGACTGGCATATCACCCGGCTTGTTGGTATGGGGTGCCATTGGCTACACGTCTCGTTCACCTCTTGTTCGCTCTGACGGCACTTTGAACAGTGGACGTTACATTTCAGATGTGTTACGACACGTAGCTTTCCCCTTCATTCGATCACTGCGAAACCCTACATTTCAGCAGGATAATGCACGACCGCATGTTGCACGTCCTGTACGGGCCTTTCTGGATACAGAAAATGTTCGACTGCTGACCTGTCCGGCACATTCCGCAGATCTCTCACCTATTGAAAACGTCTGGTCAATGGTAGCCGAGCAACTGGCTCGTCACAATACGCCAGTGACTACTCTTGATGAACTGTGGTATCGTGTAGAAGCTGCATGGGCAGCTGTAACTGTACACGCCATCCAAACTCTGTTTGGCTCAATGCCCAGGCGTATCAGGACCGTTATTACGGCCCGAGGTGGTTTTCTGGGTACTGATTTCTCAGGATCTATGCACCCAGATTGCGTGAAAATGTAATCACATGTCAGTTCTAGTATAATTAATTGGCCAATGAATACCCGTTCATCATCTGCATTTCTTCTTGGTGTAGCAATATTAATGGCCAATAGTGAAGACTGTTTATATACTTCAACGCTGGGAATTACGCGATGTTTAGATTTCACTGTATTCTTAATACCATTTTTGGGTAGCCATTGGAGTGCAAGAAGCGACATTGGCCATTACGCCGTACGGCTCATTTTTCCACTGGAGACCAGATCATGAGCACAGGCACTGAATTATTCTTTTCTTTGAACACAGAGTATTGAAAGATGCAGAGAAATATAAAGTAAAAATCACTTTACTCGCGTTTTTCTTTTGTAATTAGTCAATATCTGAACATATTCTCCATTCTTGGCTTCTTAAACACACAAATTCTACATAATTCAGTGTCAGTCCACGTACAATACTGCAATAGGAGACAGAATCCTAAAAATTCACGTTGTCAAATACTTATCTCCATGTAGTCACGTGCGTTGTTGAGAGGACCATTTTAGCAGTCTTCTGTAAAAGCAGGCATCGTTTTTTCTTTTTCAGAGTTATCTCACAGCGTATAACGAGCTGAAGGAATGTTTTTTTAATATTTTTGTAAACGAAATTATTAATTATTATTTGCAATTAACCTAACATAAAATGAAGTTTGTACTGTATGTACCATTATCACATCATATTCTTCACACTGATGCGACCACCTTCAGGGTGGGACACCGTGGGTTTCATCCCCGTCCGCGGGAGACATCTTCAGTGATAAAGCACTAGTGGATGCGTAAAATTATTTAGTTTCTGGCAGACGCTTCAGAAATGAAACGCTGCAATCTCTGAAGAAACTTGTGGCAGACGAAACTTTAGCTGATAATTTTATCAATCAACCACGACCTCTCAGTAAGAAATTTTTAACAAAAGTAAACGCAGATCGTGAAAGCCCACTTTGTACTTTATCGTTGTTGTTTTGGTCTTCCCCCTAAGCGTGCTTTGATGCATATGTTCATTCTCATCGTTCGTTAGCTATTCTCTCATTTCAGTATAACAGTGGCATCCCACATCATCGAGGATCTGTCTAATACACAAGACCTCCCCCACCGATTCTTCCCTACCATCATTCTTTCGACTGCAGTTTTCAGCAATGAGTCTTGTCGTAACATGTGTATAAGCATTCTCTGTCTTTATTTTATTGTGTTCCTCACTAATGTATTAAGGGTAGGAAAATGAAAGAAAAAAAGAAGTAAACTGTTTATTATTTCAAAAGTGGTCACCATAACTGTCAATACATTTATCCCACTGTGAGACAAGACATTCTTTGCCTTCATGAAAAAATGTTTTCTGTTGCCTACGAAACCATGGCATCCACATCTTCGTCCGAAGAAAATCCACGCCCGCAAACTTCTTCCTTCAGGGCTCCAAAGATATGGAAATCGCACGTGGAGGGATCGGGATTGTATGTAGGCTGTATAAGGGCTTCCCAGTGAAGCTTCTATACCGTTGCCGAAAAAAAGTTGGCAATATGTGGACGGATATTATCCTACAACAAACTGATGCCCCCGTCAACAAACCTGGGAGTTTGGACTTCATGGCGTGCTTCAAATTTTGCAAAGTATCCACGTACCGCTGTGCGTTAGTTGTGGCGCTGTATTCCAGAAAATAAATGAGCAACGGGCTTTGCAGTCAATGAAACAGGTCGTCATGACATTCCCAGAGCTGGCGTTCACACCTAAGAATTTTTCGCTGGGGTGAGTCCATGTGACCCCTTTCTTGGCTCTGATGCTTGCTTTTCGGTTCAAAGTGATGGTACGATGTTTCGTCTCCAGCGGCAGTACGCGGCTGGAAACGATATTCTTCATCGTGATACAATTCCAGGTGCTGCAATTATGTCGACATTCTGTGAAAATTTTATTTCTCCGTCAGGCTGTGGGAAGTCAAGTGCGTGCGGATTTCCCGGAACTTCACATGCTGTCTTGATCGCGTGATCGGTACCTTGACTGATGCCAAACGTGAGCCGAATGTTTTCCACCATCCTCCTCAGTCCTTTGTCGTGGCAGCACTCACCGTAGCAGTGACAGAAGGGGTAACGACACAATGAGCGTCTGCTGGCTGACTGCTGTCTTTGAATGGCACCTGACCTCGTAATCGTTTATTCCACGCAAACGCACTTGCGCTTGACATGCTGTTTGTGTGTTCGCCACACACAGTAAACAGTGGCGCATGAATTTCACTTCTTGACACTTCTATCACAGTCGTAAACGACCCTACACAGCTCCTCCTCTTTCCCGACCTCCGTAGTGAAGTTGAAGGCACACGCAATTCGTTGACATGTCGAGCACGTCTAACAGGCAAATAGCAGTGTGGTGATTGTCCGCGCTGTTCCTTTCTCATTCCTAATTGTTGGCACTTCTATACACGCGCCTTCCTGCAATACCAACGTCCTCCCAATACTCGTTATGTAATTTGTCTCTGTTTTATGTGGCTGCCCTTTATATTAGGAAGCAAATATGGTCAAAAATTGAGCTTCAGCAACAAGGTGAATACCTTCAGTCCTCACTCGATCATCAACTAATATTAGCCTGCTGTGACGCCATGTTGGGTGTTTCAGGAGAAATAGTAAATATTTTAGGAGTACGTAATATACAGTAATTGAAATAAAACATGCCGTGTGGGTCCAGTCTGTGTTGGTTACAGAGACACATCTTTAAAATACTGAACGTGGGAACTGTCAGCAAACGTAGAATTATGGATCCAATGAGAATCATACAGCCTTCCATTTGCACATCAAGAGTTTATTCAGATCTGTAGCTAGGTTTCGACGGATATAAACCTCTCTTTCTCAGAAGAAGTAGTAACACCTAAAACCAGTGTATGGAAGTCATGTGTGAAGCGTAAAGAAACATCAAATAACTACACACAGTGGAAAAATAAAATAAACTCAAGTTGTAAGGTGGCAACGGTCTTGTCCCTTACATGAGCCCATTTATCGTGGCTGTAAGGACTTTGCGAGCACAGTAGGTCAATAAAGACGACTGACAGTGGCACAATCACTTTGAAGATAATTTGTTGTTGTCTGTTGGAGTAATACTCTCGATTACGGTGTATGAAGTGTCTGTGGAAACGCATGGGCACTCTGGCTATGTAATACAGGGAGAATTACGCAATTTTGTAGTTAGCAGATTTTGCATCAATGCATTATATGCGAGGCACCGCGGACAGCACTCGGCCAGGAGCCAGTCAGCGCTGCTCCAGGTGTGTAGCCTCAAGTGTTTTCAGAACAGAGCAGTGGCTTGCTGGGCATGCTCTCGCCTACGTTCCACTAATTTTATGCCTTCGAATAATTGAAGTGGGGCAGGCCAGGAGTCCGTTAGGAATTAAAAATTCCGGAAAAATTGTTGTTGCCTGCAGCTGTGGATCCTCCCAGATGGCTTGAGCTGAGTTTACTCATGAAATTTGGTAGAAAGGGAAGAATTGTGGAAAATAGACCGATTCCCAGGCCGTACATTGGTCGGCACTGGGAAACTGGGTATTTAGAGCGTTTCTAGGGGTGTGATTCGCTCGGTAAGGGTTTAGTGGGGAAAACAGACGTGAAGAGCGATCTTGCCAGACTCTCTGTCGAGGTCTTCCGTCTTGGGCTTTTGTTCTGAGAGGACGTGAGCCATGTCAGCTCTTTGCTGATGGGAAGATTGTCGCAATTTGAGAAGTTTACGGACAGCAGTCTGTAGAGACCGCAGCCACAGCTGCTGTAGTACGGTGAGATCGCTCCCGCTTCGGCCTGCATTAGGAGTAGCGCTAAATAGCTGGATCACGTGCAACTGCTCTTTCCACTGAGGTTTCACGATACTTTGGGGTGTAGGGATTCTTCTTATTTTTCGTTTTGTGTCAGTGTCAATCGGTCAGCCAATTTGTAGGAGATTGCGTTTTGTACCAATTTTGACACAGTTCATTTCCAACCCCAGCTAGGAGGGTAATTTGTAAATGGTTCATTGGTGTTTTTATTCAGCATTGGTCTGAAGTTGATAATAAATTTATTGATTCAGTGTAACTTTTACTTTCAGTAATTTGATCCTGAATTCACCCTTTGTTTTATTTTATTCCTGTAGAATTGTCTGATACCAATGAACCCCCTAAGTGTTCGTTATGGTTCATGTTTGGAATTAAAAATAGGTGTGATTTATCGTCAACACTACAACCGCAGATTAATTAGCGGTGACAGGGCGACACTTAAATCTAGCGTTATCCATTATTGCTTACATTCCCACTCCCGATTTCACTGTAAGTTGTTTGACAGGGGCGAACACACGCAAAATCCAGACAACAACAGGTGGGCTATTACAAAGTGTTACATATTGTGTGAAAGGAGAAAAGAAGTCATAAGGCTTAGTCAACAGTAAAATAATCCATATACATCCTCCAGCATGGCCATAAAGTTTAGTCAAAAGTAAATATGATTCACGTGTGGTCTAAAGCAGGCGTACATCGTACGTACAAACAAATAACCTAGCACGACAGAAGGGAGAAGCCAGCAGGAAACAAACACTCAGGTGGCGCTAACATAAGAAGCGGTGTCAACCACAAAAGACGTCTAACATATTAATAAAATTACATCAAAATAACATTACAAAAACAGTAACTTAACAAAAATTACAAAAAAGCATATAAATCTATGCAAATGGTGAACAGAAGTACGATGCATATTAAAGTAGGTTACTCACAGATTATGTTTGTGAAAGCCATCGAAATAGTTTCGGTTTTCAGGCTGTAATTGATCATTAAGAATCAAATATCTGTAACTGAAACTGTGCCTACAAATTTGAAATTCCTCCAGCAAGTCCAATCTTATGCAAAACAACTGTGTCTTCCAATTTAACAGGGGAATGTGCACATCATATGAGATGCTCGGCATAAGTAGAGCCACGAAAGTCATCACCTGCTTTACCCAACAAATGTTCTTTGAATTTAACTTCGACTGGTCTTCCTGTCTGCCCTATACAGAACCGGGGCAATCATTACACCTTACTTTATACACGCCAGAATTAAAAAATTATTCGTCACTACGGTTTGAAGCCTAAATTAAATCTTCTCCAAGACTGTCGTTCCTTGAAAACGAAACTTTACTGCTGTATTTATTAGTGGGAGGGCAGCTAATCATATATGAAATATTTCCTAGAAACTGTATAGTAGAGAAATTCCCTTCATCTATAAGTTCTTTTTCCAATTTGTAAGCTCCTAGAGTGGCACACTTTTAGCATTTTTATCATCCAATATGTGGTCTACTAATTACGGTTTCTTTCCGAAAAGGGAAGAAGTAAATTTGATTAAAGTTATAGTCAGTAATAGCGGTTGAGAACCGTTGGCTGTACGATTCCCACTAGACCCAGAGACACAACTGTTAGAACATAATGTAAACAAAAACTCACAGAAAATATGATTAGGTTCAAATTTGAGTTTTATACTTTCTACCACCCACTTCTATTTCACTTTCGAATTATCTTGAACACAGACATGTTTAGCTCCTCCGACGTCGTCCTGGTGTCCTTCTATGAGGACAGTGCTATTCCCAATCAGAGCGATAAATTTGGCCCTAGGGTTTACTTTTTATTTCTAGACTTCGCCTTTCAACAATCTCCACAGGCAAAAACCTAAAGAGATAGGATCCAGGGGCCTTGGCAGTCAAGAAAAGTGATAATTCATGCTCATCCATCTTGCGGAGAATTTATGTTTAGATGATGTGTCACATGGCGAATAGAATGTGCGGGGAGGGTGGTAGGGGTTTCGTCATACTAGAAGAACATACCCGTCATTGGAGCCGGGGGAACCGCTTACAATAATGATGGAGGCTTGTTTTTAAGTAAGTCTAGATAATGGGGCCGTAAGACGATGCGGTATACGGAGATACTATCCGAGGATTGAAGAATGTTTGCTTGCTGATTTGACCGTGCTCGGAACAATATTTTTCACCACAGCGTAAACCACATCAAATCTTAAGCTTTGGAACAAATTATAAACGCTATCTTTTAATTGCAAAGTAGCTTTTTAGGTCGAAATGGAGTGATGGCAGATTCCCTTTTATTTTCTTTGTGTACTGAAGGATTTTTTTTCCAAAGAATACGTTTCATGTATAAAGATACTCTTTATATTTCTTAAAGTACATGGAAAACAGGTTCTTTTATTTTTAGCTTGTTTAAATAGTCTCCTGTGGTCAGAAATCCAAGTGAATTTTCATATTTAATTTAAATAAATTCATACGTTACAGGAAATATCAGTATTTGCTAGGAAAAAACCTTTCTCGATGTAATATAATTTATTGTAGTCCCAGATACTGAAGCTCGTAAGATCAGTACATGTGCACTGAAGTACCTCTCAACCATGAGTAAACGTGACAATATGTACAGATACGTAAACTCCCTAATTTTTAATTTTTTACGCTGTATTATTCTTGCTCACAATGGAGTCGGAGGTCGACAACAGTGAACGGCGGTATTTTATTGCAGTCGCTGGCTCTCATGAAAGCTGTGATGGTCGGCTGAGCATTTATGGCCGCTACAGTCGGAGTGCTTCGTCGCTCACGCTGTCGACATGAAACAGAAAAAGCTGGCCGGGTGTGAGATCCTTCCCAACCAAATCGGTGCTTGCATTCAGGCTAAATGATGTGCAACATCATAACGGAAAGTGGGTCAAAATTTCATTCAGTTTCCTCCGCTGCTTTTGAGTGTTCTACGTTTCTTGTCAGGCAGTGTAATAAAGTATATTTATGGCTGATCAATTAAGGGACGTGTATGTCAATGTCTGAGAAAATGTCAGTTCCTTTCAGTTGCTGCCTTCAAAATTCATAATTCAAGTTTGAACGGTTCCTTGGATTAGTGTAATTTTTAAGTTTGATAAATTATATCGGTTTGTCATGGAATATCCATCGCATTTTAATGAGCTATTTATTGTGGATCTTAATCACAAGAGACGTTATAGAGTCCATAAAGAGCTGTATTAAAAATGTTGAATGCTATACGTGAACTAATGGACAGATGCGTAAGTTCATAACGTAATATTTCAGGTAGCAAATACTGTGTTATCAGCGGTTCATTTTACGCAGGAACAGTTTTGTTTTCGTGTTACTGTACAATTCGTTTCAATTGCACATACATTGTGACCTTTCCCCAAGTTCCAAAGATTGTTAAGTGGTCTTCTATCTCGCCCTCTTCGCCTTTTACTCTTCGTCTGTTAAATACAACGAAGTTGCAGTAGGAGCGGTGAAATTAATTCGTCACGTACTCGGAACTTATATCGCTACTGCGGGGATGGTGAAGCAGCGATTAAAATGGATTGAGGTAAACCGACATGGCGTATTTGACTGTCAAGTACAACTCTGGTTTGTCACAGATCCCATACACTGAAGCGCCAAAGAAACTGCTATAGGCACGCGTATTCAAATACAGAGACATATAAACATGCAGAATACGGCGTTGCGGTTGACAACACCTATATAACACAGCATGTGTCTGGCTCAGTAGTCAGACCCGTTACTGCTGGTAAATTAGCAGGTTATCAAGATTTAAGTGAGTTTGAACGTGGTGTTACAGTCGGCGCACGAGCGATGGGGCACAGCATGTCCACCACTAGCGATGAAGTGGGGATTTTTCCATACGACCATTTCACGATTGTACCATGAGTATCAAGAATCCGGTAAACATGAAATTTCCGACATCGCTGCGGCCGGGAAAAAATCATGCAAGAGCGGAACCAACGCGACGAAACAGAACCGTTCAACTTGAATGAAGTGCAATCCTTCCGCAAATTGCTGTAGGTTTCAGTCCTGGACCATCAACAAATGTCAGCATGCGAACCATTCAACGAAACATCATCGATATGGGCTTTTCGAAGACGAAGGTCCACTCGTGTACAACTGATAGCTGCACGACACACAGCTTTATCCCTCACATGGGCCCGTCAACATCGACATTGATCTGTTGATGACTGGAAACATGTTGCCTGGTCGGATTATTCTTGCTTCAAATTGTATCGAGCGGATGGTCGTGTACAGGTATGGAGACAACCTCATGAATCCATGGACCCTGCATGTCAGCAAGGGGATGTTTAAGGTGGTGACGCCCTGCAATGGTGTGGGACGTGTGCAGCTGGAGTCATATGGAACTCTTGATACGTCTAGATACGACTCTGACAGGTTACACGTACGTTAGCATCCTGCTTGATCACCTGCTCCCATTCATGTCCATTGAGCAATTCCATAGGACAATGCGACATTCCACGCGTCCATAATTGCTACGGAGTGGCTCCAGGAACACTCTTCTAAGTTTAAACACTTCCGCTGGCCACCAAACTCCCCAGACACGAATATTATTGAGCATATCTGGGAAGCGTTGCAACGTGCTGGTCAGAGGAGACCTCCACCCTGTCGTACGCTTTCGGATTTATGGACAGCCTTGCAGGATCCATGGTGTCAGTTCCCTCCAATACTAATTCAGACGTTAGTCGAGCCCATGCCACGTCGTGTCGCGGCACTTCTGCGTGCCCGCGGGGGCACTAACCATATTACGCAGGTGTACCAGTTTCTTTGGCTCTTCAGTGTAAATCGCCAAGCAAACAAACAACGCACCACGTTCTGCCCCTTGCGGCCAATCTGGACCTGCCGACCGCCCTATATTGAGGGACGTGCGGTCAGCTCAGCACTTTTCTGGCCGTTGTCGGCTTTCTAGATCTCAGAGCAGCTATTTTTCACGGAGTAGCTCCTCAGTTGGTATCATGCGGCTGAGTGTACCACGTTCTAGACCTCCAAGGATAGAAAATTTCCTGGCAGCACTGGGCATCGAAGTCGGGTCATCCGCATAGCAGCTATGCTCGCTGACCACTGAGCTAAGGAAGCGCATACATAAATCAGTAGTTGCCAAAAATCCACGTCAGACAGTGAAGTAACTGGTGCCAGCCGCGAAGTGGGACTAGTTTACTAATGTGATATGGATATTCCGGCTTCAGTTCAAATTTGTCGATGTTCACGGCCTCTCCCATTCAGCAAACAAGTTTTATTCCTCTAGATCACAATGCCCTAATCAGTTCTATCTATTCTGCTTCGCTTCTCTGTAGTTTTTTATCTTTTTATTTTTATTTTTTATTTTCGTACTGTTTTCTTGTTTCAAGACGTTGACCTACCAGTTTAGTTTACAGAACCTAGATCTGGTGTCAAATTGAGACAAATCCTCGAAAACTGAATCATTATTTTAATATTTTTATTTCAGACTACTACCCCATTTGTCTTTATTTTGATTACCGTTTCACTGACATTCTGAAAATACTCATATCCATTTTAGTTGCAAGGTAAAGTGTCAATTACTTTCTGTTATGCAACTACAATGGATCAACAGATGTTCAGAATTTGAACGAACCCAGGAGTCATTATAAAGATATGTGCGATGATAATTGCAATAGAATTATTATAATCATTCTCATACGTTTATCTGTTCTATCTATGATTGCTGATCGCAGAGACTAATCTGTAAACACACGCACGTTATATATTGTCTGTAGAAAGATTTTACTTGTAGTTGTGGCCATTACATTCCACATAGAATTGCTCTGATTAAATATGACCTCTTTACTAAGTGAATAAAGCCCCAAAAGATAACAGTATTTTGCGATCTGACTGCCCTCCAGGTATGGTTCTATACAGACACACATATTTAGCAAAAGGGGGTATTCTTTGGGATCAGAAATTATTTTCTGTAGTTAAATACTGCCTAGTAGGCAAGACATGTACCATAATTGTAGAGTCAGTTACGAATTACAACACTTGGCTGTTATGATATGGTAATACAAAGTTCCCACAAAACAGTGTATCAATATGGCGAAACAACTGCCGGTCTCGAATTCTCCAGGCAAACTTTCAATTCGTACAACGTGAGAAATCGTTCTCATCAAACTAATGATTGAGCTGAGGCCACAGACCGTGTCTATTATTACTCCTGTGCAAGACATTAGTGCACAGCCCCTTGGTTACACACTTCCACCATCATGAAAAAGTATATTCCATTTAATGAAGCTGATGAACAAATCACACATACATAAAGAAATGAGGTTTTCTTTTGACAGGTGATTATTAAATCCCAAAGACTTTAAACATTTTACATAGCACAGTTTTACATGATTCACGTGGTACACACGCCACTGTCATGCAAAGACCTGCCCTTCAGGATAAACGTGAAATATACAAGTGGAAGAAACCTTTGGCGAACGTAATACTGGCTTGCTAAACTCGATTACGAATCAATGCAGTACGTAAACAGAGCGGAAACTGACCCACATTAATCGTAACCGTGTATACCTCTCTGCTATTAATTCTGCTTCAGTGCCTAAGGAGTACTGTTTTTTCAACATCGCTCACCAAGTTTGTAATTACAGAAATGTTCCCAGCATAATTAACGAATGCAAACCCTAGGCTACTTTCATACATCGCTCTCCAACTCATTATAGTTCAGTGCAGCCGTACTCATTACCATACACATATCACTGCAGAATCAGGTGGAACGGAATTGAACCAGATAAAAATATTGTTCCGCTTTAAAAATGTTAGCCGTGTGACCACTACAGTGGTCTCAGTCCTCATTGGCTAAGCCCACTCTCGTCTCAAAGTTATTAGCCAAGACAAACTAGTATGTCAGAAGCAGCAGTGAGTATTCGGAAAATCAACCAGTGGGTGCAATAACGGCATAGATTGCTCGCGGATAGCAGACACGTGAAACATAATTGATGAAGGTTGAAAAATTATAACAGAAAGCTGTCAATGTCTTTGCTTAATCCTGAACGCTTCGCTCATTCACCAAGAATCGTTCGTTGGGAACCTTGAGCTCTTTGCTCAATCATTAGGTGATAGTCATTTTCTATACACACTATCAGAATATAATGAAATGTTTCATGTTAGATGCATAACTAATACCAGTATTGTTTCAGTGGAACAGGTATAATATTTTAATTGAATAGTGATTGATGAACGGACTTTGGGCAGCTGTTGGGTATACAGCCTGCTCCGTCCGCTTCACATATGAAGGCCATCAAATAACAAAACATTGGCGACTGTAGAATGTTACCAAACTGTGTTTAAGAATTTGGAAGTATGTCGCTCTCAGAGAATATATTCACCTGTTTTCTGGATCAGTACATCGGGGTTCGTGGAAAGCAAATACCATGCGCAGTGAAACAACATTGAGTTATATTCCTGCCTTCACTCTGAAAATCACCATGAAATCGTGTTGAAAAGGGTGACGCCTGCTCAGTTGTTCCCGCTACTCTTCTTGATGATGACTAAAATGGTCTACCATATGAAAATACGGAGGAAAGGAAATAATAAAAATAATAACTGGTCACAATTAGGAGAAACATACAGTACCTTCTGATAATAACCCACACGAAAAAAGTTAATTTTTTTAGACGGGCAACAAGGCGAAAAAACACTTGAGTGTTCTAATAATGGGAATGCAAATTTAGCGAGTAGCGGGCAGTGCAGTTTCCGTATATCCAGAAGGCGTTTCAGGCAGTGAGTCCTCATGTGCCAGTTTATGCAGAACTTCACTGGAAACAGGAGAAATCGAGTGTTTTGAGCAGCCGTAATAACGCAGTCTCCCTCCTCACCCGCTATAACTTAGATGAGAACGAATCTATATTAGACTACCTGGTGTCCGTTATAGAGAAAGCTTACAGCCATTCGGAAAGAATATAATTTGAACCTGAAAATGAGGATTCCGTGTTCGATACCAGAACAATGAACAAAAATATACTAAGTTACCGAGTCAGAAAATACTAGTTCTAGAAAGCAAATACTATCATTAAACTATATTGCAGTTGTTAAGCTTCGCAAAGCAGCTCGATGCAAATTAAGAATATTGAAACGTTTCGTTTTGTCGTTATAAGTGAGTATCCAGCGTCTACGTTGCTCTCATTTTTCCAAATCGCTTTGAATATTGCCCAGCCATCTCGGATGAAGACGCCCAGTGGAACATTTCCGTCACTCTCGTGACCCTCCTGTTTGGTGCTGTTCTGATGAAGATCCCTATTTATATGATTTCTTTACTTTTGGCCAATTAGTCTGGTTCTTCGCATACACAACGGAATTTATTGTAATGTAACAATATGCTATTTCGTTTTCCTACAAAATAGTCTGCTTTGAAAACTTTCAAACACCAAAAGAAATTCTATTAGTCTTGTGAACACGTGATTCTGTTTCAAATTTTACATAGTATCATGGTGCAGCGATAATCAAATTCATTTATGTTTGTAAAAGCTGCGTTATTGTTTGATGACTGACGACGTAAGGCAAAGCATACTGCTTTATCTGTATTCAGCTGGAGAACCAGGCAATTCGCAGCATCTATTAAATGTACTGTAAGGACTTGGATTTAATGTTCCACTATCAACTAACGGAGCACGTCGGTAGCATTGAGATGTTATTAATTGTACTTTTCAGTTGTACTCTACTTTTTAATAATTTTTCAATTACGATATGGATGTGACAAAATTTTCAGTCAGTGATAAACTATAGCTATTCCTGTCATAGGCTATTCTGGACTATTTGGAACGCTAGTCATTTATACTGCGTGCCTTGGAAGTTACGCTTAAACTGTTGTAGCGAATATTTAAAGCTACATATTTACGTAACATGACGTGCACATTGTAACGTACACGATATATAACAGAACATACTTGTAACAATTCATGAGTAATCTACGGCCAAAGCTGCTGTTATCAAAACGTATGAACTACTTATGTGAAAATGCATATGTGAAGGAACTACGATGTACTTGTTGCACAATACGGTGATCCTCACTTCTGGTGACTTCTCGTGGTCATACATTATCTACCAGAATCTTGACGATAAGTATGGTCGCCCTCATTTTCCCATGGTTTCCTACATCGGGCTAATGTCACATTCGAAAGTTTCACAAATCTGGATGCAGCACAATTTGATCAGCCGTCGAAATGGAGTATCACAATGAGACATTATTCAAACTCCTTCAGGTGCTGGTAACAGTCTCACATGTGTACACGGCACATCCGCGTCCTTCACAGTGATCGCATCTGACGCCGTTGATGCTTGTTATGTACCACATCAGACCTCGTAACAACGCTAAACACAAGCAACACTAATGTACACTCACGGCCATTCCATTAGTCACAGCGAAATTCACCTCTGTCACTTACATATCCACTGATGTTGGGCACGTGTACGAAGTACTTTGATAACTGACCAAGTCTTTGTGTGTTTCATTTTTTTATTATGTGACGAAAAAACAACAACTCACGGAAACTGATCAATCTAGCATCATGAGGTGCTCGTATTGTCCAATGGCATCTTAGATATGATCAATAGCGTTGTGTGATGTCCTTAGGTTAGTTTGGTGTAAGTAGTTCTAAGTTCTAGGGGACTGATGACCACAGATGTTAAGTCCCATAGTGCTCAGAGCCATTTGAATAGCGTTGTGGTCAAGTGACTTGATGGACTGGTTAGAGGTGAAAGACATCGGTCCACGACCCCCGCGCCTCTCCCAGTGAAGATGAAGAGAGGAAGGAGAGAGGCACACAGCAAAACTCACATCCAAGAATTCTGTTGCTTCGACGGTTTTCTAAGAACTGATTTGTTGCAAATGTCAATCCACTTTTGGTCCACCATCTGTTGTCGTCTGAGATCCACCAAAGACCTTTCATTAATTTTAACGTGAAAGATATAGTTGACACTGTGTTGTTTCACTCTTCATCAAACTTGTTCATATGGCATGATTTGAATTGCGGTGAGCAGAGGTTAACATTTGGGACGGTGCATTGTTGTATACTACAGCTGGATGTGGTTATGAGCGGATAAGCCTACTACTGTTGGTCGCTGGTGTACGACCTTGAATTGATAAGTGATTTTCTGCACAGTGTCCGGTGTACTTACCATTACAATTCAAAATACTCGTAATTGACGGTGCACCCTGACATTAAAGCTTTATTGCTCATGACTGTAGAGTTTCCGACAGCAGTTTTCCCCTGATCGAGGTACTGACTGTACGTCGATGACACAGTGGCACGTGTAATAAACAGTTCCTATACGGCCTCGTAGACGGATTATCCCGTGGTTCATGTACCCACGATTTAATCGCAATCAAATGCGTTGAAATCGTGATGCATGACCATCTTGATCTAGACTGTCAGAGTGACGTCCGGCACAAGGTCTGACATCAGAGGCATGTGACGTACTGAACTATTCACTTCGTTGAGGATATAGGAATGCTCTCTCCAACTTCGAAGCTTCTCTGTTTCAGTTCTCTCAAGTGAAAGATGAGTAAGAATCCACGGGTACAGAGTTATTTGATATAGCAGGCTACACAGTGTCCTTTCTAGTGCTTAGAATTCAGTAAACTAGCTAGTGTTCTCGGAAAATGTATGATCAGTTCACAATATTTGCTTTTTTGGTTACATTAAACCAAGTAGATCGTATCGTACTTCTATACAAAGATTCAAATAATACTTGGAACTAAGTTTCCAGTAAGTGTTGTCTTGCACTACACATTTAACTGTCGTAGGGAAAATTTAGGAAAATAAGAGCGTTAAGCACGAAACAAGAAGTACATTACGCTAGTTGCCTTTTTCTCGGAAGTCTCTGTCGTTTACTTTGCTTCTCTAATATCTTCCTTGCCTGCCACTGAAAAGCTACAACCTGTGTACTTCAAGACAGTTTTCCATGGTTCTCCACTTACAGTGCAAAGTGCTTCTAACAGCGTGAGCCGTGAAATCATTTGTTTCCAGTATTATTTTCCTAACTAGGACTGCGCCTTATGAAGCCTGGCTAGCTTTATGGCATTAATGCTATTCTGTTGATAATCCCTACAGATAAAACACATTCTTTTCAACTGGGCGTAAAACACCCAAAAATACAGACACCTGCCTTGAAAACACGGTTCCCTTTCATGACCACCAAACATTTTTCATGTTTTTATTCGGCTTTCAACAACTGGAAAAGCTGATTATAATTTAGTATAATATAATTTAATGAATGTAGCCGAGGGCTGTAATTAGAACTTTCTATTATAAATACAAATGATACTTAATCTATTATGAATGAGGACATTTTGTTCCAAATTAGTTTTTAGTAAATAACTTGAAAACTAAGAGAGGTAGCTTAATTGAGTCACATAGTTACTGTTTTATGTGAAGCTGAAGCTACATACGAATTTTCATCTTTCTGAGTCTAATATTTAGCGCCTTCAGTTTTTTTAAAAAAATGCCGATTTTGGCCGAAATTTTGCACCGAGCAAGTTGAGACTCGTAACAGTTGATTGTGACATACATTTTCACATTCTGAACAGTTTCGAGCTGTCCAGCTGCATTACTTAGGGCCACTTATTTTTTTCTTAAAACAGTGTATTTAGTGACACATATTCATCTGATCATTGTGAGATTTAGCAATTTGAACTTTAATATACTCAAACACTGACAAAGTTTGGAAAAGTTATTTTAATTTTTCATTTCATTCTTAAATTACGGCGCAGTACTTTGTGTGCTACGTACAGGCATTATTATGACGTGGTGCTAGTAGTAGTGAACTTGGTAAGTCCCGGCACACTCGCTCACCTCTGTGTCTCTCAAATGATACAGCGCTTATTTCGCCACAATACCATTCGAGAACAATTAATGGACTCCCTGTAACATTTTATGCCATCTCGCACCATTGATCAGAGACATTTAGCAGCCGGACTGCAGAATTACCGCCCCATGCGTAGGCTGCCGTGCACACCACCACATAAAAGGCTGCTTTTGGGGCGGTGCCGTGACTGGGAAGCATGGGCTTTTGATGATCGCCGTCGCACTGTGTTCAGCGATGACTCCTGGTTCTGTGCTACCCGAGATGATCGTCGTCGGCGAATATGGCAGCGGTCTGGTTCCGATCTTGCAAGTTTTTCGAGAGGCGCAGGGTTGTTGTGGATAGCATCACTGTGAGGCAGGCCACTGTGTATGACTTCACGTCACGGCTGGTATTGACTGAGGGAACTCTGATGGCACGACGTTACGTCACGGACCTTCCGCTTCCTTACGTCTTACCTCTGATGCAACAGTGTTGTGGTGCCATTTTTTTAACAGAACAGTGTTCGTGCACACATGGTATGTGTCTCTACGGCCTGTCTATGTGATGTTTAAGTATTCCTGTGGCTAACAATATCCCTAGATCTTTCGCCAATAGAACACATGTGTGACCAATTCAGGTGAAAACTGAGTAATAGTCCAGAACGAGATTTACACTCTGTGCTGATATGAAACTTTCTGGAAGATTAAAACTGTGTGCCCAACCCAGACTCGAACTCGGGACCTTTGCCTTTCGTGGGCAAGTGCTCTACCATCTGAGCTACCCACGCCTGACTCACGCCTCGTCCTCACAGCTTCACTTCCACCAGTACCTCGTCTCGTACTTTCCAAACTTCACAAAAGCTCTTCCGTGAACCTTGCAGAACTAGCACTCCTGGAAGAAAGGATATTGCGGAGACTTGGCTTAGCCACAGCCTGGGTGATGTTCCCAGAATGAGATTTTCAGTCTGCAGTGGAGTGTACGCTGATATGAAACTTTCTGGCAGATTAAAACTGTGTGCCTGACCGAGACTCGAACTCGGGACCTTTGCCTTTCGCGGGCAAGTGCTCTACCATCTGAGCTACCCAAGCACGTCTCACGAAGCGTCCTCACAGCTTCAGTTTTGTCAGTTCCTCGTCTCGTACTTTCCAAACTTCACATACGCTCTTCTGTGAACCTTCCATAAGTAGCACTCCTGGAAGAAAGGATATTGCGGAGACATGACTTAGCCGCAGCCTGAGGGATGTTTCCAGAATGAGATTTTCACTCTGCAGCGGAGTGTGCGCTGATACGAAACTTTCTGGAGAGCTTCTGTGGAGTTTGGAAAGTAGGAGACGAGGTAATGGCAGAACTGAAGCTCTGAGTAATAGTGCCTATATCCAGGATATCAAAGACCAGTTACAATGGTTGTGAACCATCATGGCTCAGGGGAGGATATATTGGCTCTACAACACGCTTCCCAGCTGATGCGACTCTCCAAGCGATATTGATAAGTAGTTTCATACTACCAAGTTGTTTATAAATTTGACTCGATTTTTTAAAACACTGAAATAATATCACACACGCTCTCAAACCGTAAATTTTCGTTTTGTTTCCTCCTCCTCTTCTAGGCGCTTCACTGTTTGTCAGGCGGTTTAATTCTTCGGAAATCGCTGATCTTTTCTTAATTCCGAGGCTGACTGCAACCACTCGATCTACTCCATACCGATTGCTACAGATGAAAACTGCTTTGTTCGGCATAACGTAATTTCTTCGTAATGCATATTGGTTTTCTGCAACGCAACAGACACTTTCAGCTCCTACAGGAAGCTGCTTGGTATTGTCTGTCCCTTTCCATGGCGACGTTTTTAATAAGATCTGCTTTGGTTGGTTGGTTGGTTTGGGGAAGGAGACCAGACAGCGTGGTCATCGGTCTCATCGTATTATGGAAGGATGGGGAAGGAAGTCGGCCGTGCCCTTTCAGAGGAACCATCCCGGCATTTGCCTGGAGAGATTTAGGGAAATCACGGAAAACCTAAATCAGGATGGCCGGACGCGGGATTGAACCGTCGTCCTCCCGAATGCGAGTCCAGTGTCTAACCACTACGCCACCTCGCTCGGTTAAGATCTGCTTTATCAACTATCATCGTGTGGTTCGAGTTCTTGTATCTGGTTTCGCGCTTAGAATCATCTCCAGCTTTGATAACATGTGTTGGAAGTTAGAACGACTTCTTACACATAGTGACATAATAGGTTTTCTAGAAGGAAAGCCTCCATGAAATAATCCTGAAAAGCCTGATACGAGAACCCTGCTCATCTTAATTTTGACACTGGTTTAGAGAAGCCTTTTGAAGCTACTGATGTATTTCAACCGAAACAGCAGAGCGAAATATCTCGATTCTGATAATTAATTTTACTTAAAAGACGATGTAATTACCATTAACTAAAGAAACATCAACAAAGATGTTGCTGT
Source organism: Schistocerca americana (assembly GCF_021461395.2). NCBI lineage: Eukaryota > Metazoa > Arthropoda > Insecta > Orthoptera > Acrididae > Schistocerca > Schistocerca americana. Next base: position 924,096,867 of record NC_060119.1, on the reverse strand, counting down.
TATAGTCTTGAGTCCGAAGACTGTTCTGATGCAGTTCTACACATTATTCTGTACTATACAGACCCTTCGTCTCCGAATACTACAGCCAACATCATTTTTAACCTTGTTACTGTATTCATCTGTTGGTCTGTCTCTAAAAATTTTACCCCCACACTTCCATCCAATACTAAACTAGTGGTCTCTTGATATCTCAGAAAGTGTCCTATCAACTGATCCCATCTTCCAGTCAAACGTGCCACAAGTTCCTTTTCTCACCAATTCGATTCAGTGCCTCCTTATTGGTTACATAATCGACTCATCTAATATTCGGTATTCTTCTGTAGCACCACATTTCAAAATATTCTGTTATATTCTTGTCTAAATTGTTTTTTGTTCATGTTTTCACTTCCATACAAGGCTACACTCCAGACAAACACATTCAGGAAAGACTTCCTAAAACTTAAATCAACATTCGATTTTAACGAATTTATCTTCTTCAGAAATGCTTTTTTTGCCATTTCCAGTCTACATTTCATGTCCGCTCTATCTCGGCCATCATCAGTTACATTACTGCGCAAATAGCAAAGTCCATCTACTACTTTCACTGTCCGATTTCCTGATCGAATTTCCTGGGCATCTCCTGATTTATTTCCACTACATTCCAGTCCCCTTCTTCTGCTTTTATTCTTGTTCAACTTGTATTCACCTTTCAGGAGCCAATGCCATTCCGTTACTGCTCTTCCAAGTCCTTTTCTGTCTCTCACAGAATAACAGTGCCATCGGCAAACCTAAAAGTTTTTGTTTTTTCTCCCAAATCTTTAATTCCTTCTCCAATTTTTTTTTTATTCCGTTTACTGTTTTGTAGAGAACAAGGGGTTATTTTTAGGAGATATGGTGCGAAATTCTGATGTAGTCTCCACCACGACACGAGCGGTGGGGCTGAGCCACCGGAAAATGTATTGGGAGATCCAACAATAAAGAGGGAGATTGCTAAAAACAGCCACCTTCTTCTACCCAGCCACGCCCTACAACCCCGACCACGTCACCTGCTCCGGTCATCCTATTACAGTTTGCTTAATGTGCAGACTGAATAGCATCTGGTATAGGTTACAACCCTGTGACATTCCTTTGTCCACCACAGCTTTTCCTTCATCCTCTTCGACTCTTGTAACTGGCTTCTGGTTTCTGTGTAAGATGTAAACAGCCTTTTGCTCCCTATACTTTACCCATTCAGAATATCAAAGAGTGCAATAGAGATACACTGATAGCCTTGGTAATACATTGCCTGTATTAAATCCAATTTTAGTTTTGTAATCCTCTGATCGACCACTATATGACGATAACATTCTGCTGATTTTTTGTTTTGGGAGTTTTCTATTGATCCTCAAATTTGTGTTTTTTTCAGCCCTTCGACTCCTTTTAAAATCGGCTCAGTCATTATGTAATAAACATGATTTGCATGAGAACATAACCGGCAATTTGTGGGGTATTTTCATTGTCATTTGAATGTATTAAATTATCTGGATAATTGGCCATCAGCATCCACCAGCATGGCTTAAAATTATACGAAACTTGGTTTTAGTCGTAATACACATTTTAATTCTGAGGTAGGACTTGTTACACGCCATGGATGTGGCGTTACAAGTCATTAGAGTAAAAGCAGTAGTCTAGGGTGTGGGTGGGCACTTTGACAATTGCAGTGACGGCCACTACATTCTCGGCAAGTGTAGCTAAAGGACTCTTTCACAGCTGCAGATATGCATGTTTCCAAGATCGAGGTGTATAGCTTTTGTTTAGTGTAGAAGCGGCAACACAGATGCAGCGTGCTCGTATTATTGCTTTTGTAATTAACAACAACAAACGAACATTGTTCGAAGTTTTTGGTTGTTTTTTATGAAGATAAGGTCATGCCGAATAAATAATGAAGCCGTGGACCTGCAACCGTAGAAGGACAACGACCATGGGGTGAGTAAACTGTTGTGTAAAACTGGGGACTGTAGTAACTCTCGCATAATGCATCACTGCCAAGTGACATACTTCGATGGAACTTGGATAATATATAAAAAGTATTGCTACAGTACAGTACAGAAAGTAACTGAAACAAATGCGCAATGAGAACAGGAACGACACTTATTCAAAAACCAGTTACACTGAACTCATCGTGATTTATGATGATTCAGCGGACGTTACAAGAGGCGGGACATGGTTCTTAATAGGGCGTGAAATCTTCACTGACAGCTGTGCACACTCTGCAACATCAGTCCCATTCTTCTATCAGCGTTGTTGACAATTTCTGTATAGCCGTTGGTGCACGTACACGTACTACAATACGTTTCCCCACTGCATCCCACACGTGATTGATGGGATTTAACTCGGGGGAACTGGCAGGGCAGTCCATTTGCTGAATATGTTCAATATGCAACATGCAGTGGCGCATTTGTATCCATAAAAATGAAGCCAGGACCGAATGCAACCCTGGAAAGAAGCGCTTAAAGAACTTGTGATGATGATGCTGTTGTGGGGCCCTCAACAACGTTGTCATCAGCGCCCGTACAAGTTCCCAATCCTTCTATTCTCGCCACTTCCCGGAAGATCATGGGAACAACACAAACACCCAGTCCCCGGGCGGAGAAAATCCCTGTCCCGGCTGGGAATCGAACCCGGGACCACGTGATCCAGAGGTAGCAACGCTAGCCACTAGACCACGAGCTGCGGACATGGAGAAGTAGTACAGTGTCACAATAAAAGTGTGTACCGTGTTCAAAGATTTGGGGATCAGTGTGCCCGTGCAACATTATGCCTCACCACAACATAACACCTGACCCACCAAAACGGTCATGTTCGACAATGCTCCTGCTGCGTTACGTATTCACACCTCTCGCCATATGAGCGTACGTAAAAAAAATCAATAGTTCAATGTATGCTGAAAGTCCTTCGGAGTGAACATGTGTTGCTGAGTTTTTCATTACGACGGCAGTCACTTAGAACTGTCTTGCTTGTGCCGTTATCGATTTTAATCAAGAATACACAAACCCAATATGATTGCTCTTCGTGCAAAAGCAATCAAGAAGTGCGCACGAAATGCTATAATGTCAAGAAATATTTCTTTCTTTTTCATCCTATTACATTTTTTTACTAACGGTGTTCATATTGAGACGTTTAGAAATCAGTGATAAGTGTTAACTCTGAAATTAGTTAGAAATAATAGGTAGTTGCGAAAATTTTAGGCGGTCAACTCGAGTCGATATCAGCCATGATATTATGTCATAAATAGTGATAAACGTCTCACCGCCATTGTTGCGTTAAACATACTGCACACTTTCTTATCGTACGAGCAGCAGGCGACAGTAAGCTACGCGTGGTTGCACCGGAATCTACGGCGATACAAAACATTGCTTAAACGTCTCGGTTCACGTGGGACATATTCGCTTCTCTTCTAGAATAAAGCTAATTAAATGTAATAGGGATGGCACGAGAGAAGGCGCTGAAGCGGAAAAATGCACGTCGTTTACATAACCATGCACTTGCCTGGACTCATTTCTCAACTCAGCGAAAACCACAAAGTCCTTGGCGAAGCCCCAAGGCGAGCGCTTTTTGTTTGCATCCAGCCGACTACGTTAACGTAATCCTTTACCTCTGCTGCTTGCATTATCTTCACCGCCGTGTCGAATCTGAAGCGCAGTCGGTGCTCATGTCCTTTGTCTCTACATTGTAGTCAAACAGCATGCCTTCCAAGGATGATAAACAGCACGTGTACCGTGCAACGATTATCAAAGTAGTACTGATCCCAGTAACAGAATAAACATTGCTTTAGGCCCTGTGGTATTATAATTTACCTAACAATAAAATGAATATAGTATAGCTAATTCTGGTTCTCATGTGATGCGACGAGCACCAGCATCTGTGGCCTCGGAATAACATTGCTGCGTAATAAAGCTGAAGTCACAGGTTGGAAGGAATATAGATCTGAGGTCTGCATCCCGTCTACGACATGGTTATTAAGGACAGAGTGCTATCTGGTAGTCGACAAATTTGGATAATCAAATTGCCGGTGTCTTTTTGAGAGCAACACTCCTGCAGACGGACGTGTCTTTTAAATGTGCCTTTATGCATATAGACACGCTCGCTTACCTTCCCCCCGACTTTCAAACACACACACACACACACACACACACATACATACAATGGAGCAGTCCCTTTCAAATGAATATGAGACAGCTGAAAAGCTGATTAATCAAAAGGCAAATGTAACAAACCACATTTTCTGGCAAAGGGAACATGACTTTATACGAAGGGCGTTCAAAGAGTTTTGCACAGTCATCTCTAATTTTTTTTATTTTCTGCAGGAGGAGAATGAAATTTTTTGTGAATATACTTGGAACATTTGGCTATACACTGAACCTACTCAATGTTGGCTCATCAGCTGTGACGCTTCTGGCCCAACGTTCTTTCCATGATGTAGATGCACTTTGGTAAAATTCTGGAGATTGATTTTTACACCATCGCTTGACACAGGAAATTAAGGTATTTCTCACTATCAAATGTTTTACCGCCCAGGTGGGCCTTCAGACGACTAAAGACGTAAAAATCAGACGGAGCTAAGTTCTAACTGTGGGGAGGATGAGGAACAGTTTTCTAACCCATTTTGCTGATTTTCTCCTGCGTCATAAGGGCTGTATGGGGTTTTTGGCATAGTCATGGTGTAGTCTGATGAGCTGACCCTGAAGTTGTGGTCTGTGGGTCTTGATGTCACGTCGCAGCTTGTCCAATGACAAACAGTAACGGTGATTTGATCAATAGTCTCCTTATTCACATCACTCACTGCCGTCGATGGTGTACCGCATCGTGGATTGTCCAGTAGAAAGAAATCACCTTCTTTAAACCTGTGGAACCACCGATGGATACTGCTGCGATGCACTGTGTCCTCCCAATAAACAGGGAGCAACTTCCCGTGAATCGAAGTGGCAGAGTAATCGCCGGTCTTAAAGAGAAACTCCATCACCCACCATTTTCGCAACCTGGCATCTACCTTACGGTCCATTACGGCTCATCTGTAAATAAAAGAAAATACTTTTATATACCAACTTATAGCTAAATGTTCCAAGTATGTTCACAAAAAATTTCATTCTCCTCCTGCAAAAAATAAAAACTTTAGAGACGACGGTGCAAAACTTTTTGAACGCCCTTTGTATCTTATTGCAAAGAATGGAAGACTAATTGCGTTCTTGAAAGCTACAGCTTAAAGTTCATTTGCCCTACTGGAAGGATTTCATTTTCTTGAGGCGTAATAGCTCATTCGACTATCAAATTACGAATGTTATATCTTTACTCACTGATTACTACGTGTTATGGTTATGAATACGTGCAGATTACAGAATTTTGTTTGCGTTGTTGACGACAACGAGTAAGCTATAAGTCTCGTCTTCACCAATAACGATAACGAGATAATCAGGCATAACGTTCCCATACTACAGAGTGATCGCCACGAACATTGCGTCAAGCACTCATTACACGAGACACTGCGAACAGTCCTAGACTGATCCCACGTGACTGAATCATCGTCGTTGTTACCTGGCGGGCAGTATACAGGTTATTTGCGTAAGATCGTGCAAAAATGTAACAGGACATAGAGAAGGCTCCACTGAACAACTTGAGGTAGGGAAGCTGGGATCGGAGAAGCCAGTTTAAGGAGAAATGGAAATAGACTTATCTGCCGCTTTGTCTAGCACTACTGTTTTCCAGTTTAACTGCAACTAACATGCGTACAAGTTTACACGTATTGTGCTGTTTATTTACTGTACATTCTTGATTTCCTGCAAGGAAACAAGAAGTACGAGCCTGATTACTGGGAAGTCATGATGGTTCAAATGGCTCTAAGCACTATGGGACTTAACTTCTGAGGTCATCACTCCCCTAGACTTAGAACTACTTAAATCTAACTAACCTAAGGACATCACACACAGCCATGCTCGAGGCAGGATTTGAACCTGTGACGTAGCAGATGCGTGGTTCCGGACAGAAGCGCCTAGATGCAGGTTTTGTGTTCTTTACATGTCCATAGGGTGGCTCTGTTGTATCGTATTTACATTGTCTCCATGGCTGTTCGTGAGATAATGTGAGTACATTATGACGGTGCACCGCCTCAGTTTAGTATGGATGTTCAAAACCATTTAAATGCTGTATTCCCTGGTCGCTGGATTGGAAGGGGAGATCGTATTCCATGACCTGCGACGTCACGTTCTAACGGGACATCCTCCTCTAGCATTACTTTTCTCAACAGTAGTTGTCGATACCAGTATTATTTTTCGAATTTTGGACTGCATTTTTTCCCGGGTATCTCTAATGAGTTACGAGGTTCCAAGGCGTTACCATTAAGCGTCAAAAAGAAACGTCAGAAGGATGGTGAAGAAAGCTCTTTGGGAGTAAATATACACTCCTGGAAATTGAAATAAGAACACCGTGAATTCATTGTCCCAGGAAGGGGAAACTTTATTGACACATTCCTGGGGTCAGATACATCGCATGATCACACCGACAGAACCACAGGCACAGAGACACAGGCAACAGAGCATGCACAATGTCGGCACTAGTACAGTGTATATCCACCTTTCGCAGCAATGCAGGCTGCTATTCTCCCATGGAGACGATCGTAGAGATGCTGGATGTAGTCCTGTGGAACGGCTTGCCATGCCATTTCCACCTGGCGCCTCAGTTGGACCAGCGTTCGTGCTGGACGTGCAGACCGCGTGAGACGACGCTTCATCCAGTCCCAAACATGCTCAAATGGGGGACAGATCCGGAGATCTTGTTGGCCAGGGTAGTTGACTTACACCTTCTAGAGCACGTTGGGTGGCACGGGATACATGCGGACGTGCATTGTCCTGTTGGAACAGCAAGTTCCCTTGCCGGTCTAGGAATGGTAGAACGATGGGTTCGATGACGGTGCACTATTCAGTGTCCCCTCGACGATCACCAGTGGTGTACGGCCAGTGTAGGAGATCGCTCCCCACACCATGATGACGGGTGTTGGCCCTGTGTGCCTCGGTCGTATGCAGTCCTGATTGTGGCGCTCACCTGCACGGCGCCAAACACGCATACGACCATCATTGGCACCAAGGCAGAAGCGACTCTCATCGCTGAAGACGACACGTCTCCATTCGTCCCTCCATTCACGCCTGTCGCGGCACCACTGGAGGCGGGCTGCACGATGTTGGGGCGTGAGCGGAAGACGGCCTAACGGTGTGCGGGACCGTAGCCCAGCTTCATGGAGACGGTTGCGAATGGTCCTCGCCGATACCCCAGGAGCAACAGTGTCCCTAATTTGCTGGGAGGTGGCGGTGCGGTCCCCTACGGCACTGCGTAGGATCCTACGGTCTTGGCGTGCATCCGTGCGTCGCTGCGGTCCCGTCCCAGGTCGACGGGCACGTGCACCTTCCGCCGACCACTGGCGACAACATCGATGTACTGTGGAGACCTCACGCCCCACGTGTTGAGCAATTCGGCGGTACGTCCACCCGGCCTCCCGCATGCCCACTATACGCCCTCGCTCAAAGTCCGTCAACTGCACATACGGTTCACGTCCACGCTGTCGCGGCATGCTACCAGTGTTAAAGACTGCGATGGAGCTCCGTATGCCACGGCAAACTGGCTGACACTGACGGCGGCGGTGCACAAATGCTGCGCAGCTAGCGCCATTCGACGGCCAACACCGCGGTTCCTGGTGTGTCCGCTGTGCCGTGCGTGTGATCATTGCTTGTACAACCCTCTCGCAGTGTCCGGAGCAAGTATGGTGGGTCTGACACACCGGTGTCAATGTGTTCTTTTTTCCATTTCCAGGAGTGTATGTGGCAGTAGATGCTTGACGCTGGACCCCGTCCTACAAAGGAAGAAAGCGAACATGTGCTGACGGTTGCCTATGCATGTACCCATCCGACAATTTTAGCGCCAAGATTGGAAGCCAGAAGAGTGTAACTGCAAATATATTTTGCCCATATCGGAATGCTTAATATTTAATACCAACCATTTTATTAACAAGATGTGGTCATTTTACTGACAACGAACATGAACGTGACAAATATTTGTGTTTAACGTTCCAGTGAACGAAAGTGGAAGAATAGCGTGTTCTGAGTGGTCAACACAACTCCCGTTGTACGGTATGAAAACCGACGTTCGTTCTGCCCTCTCCGTGGTCACGTGGGAGCGACTGATGTTTACATAACTTAAGGCCGATTTCTAGATGGGTAATGATGTATGTGATGGAAGACAGAATAGCACCGCATCGTGATTTTATTCGCTTGACCTCTGTTTTGCTCGTTCTTTCAGTGGCCTGGAAGAATCTTCAGCGAGTGCAATTAGTTTTTGGAACAGGAATTAGGTGGAATCAACGTATGGCCAACCATTATAGCGACTGCTCACGATAAGATCTAGTTGATATAATAGCTCTTAGAGCAGCACTGCAGTTTAATATGAACATTTTACTTGTAACAGTATCCGTAATCATGATATCTTTCTTGGATGATACCTGTTTGCCGCACTGGCTGTTATTGTTGGGATTAAACCAACCTGTTATTTCATATTCTTTATTAAAAAGTTGTTTCGGCTGTGTAGCCGTTCTCAAGTGATGGATATAATCCGTTGGACGCACATACGTGGGTTACAGTCAACGTATGTACTTGTCTATGTCACGTAATTTTGGAAGCGGAATGTAGTTGGCCAGACAATGGAATTATGGGCATACTCCCTCACACTTGTGACTAAGCTGTGTAGTTATTGTTTTCGTAACAACAGGTGTTACCTCTACAGTTCAAAAGTCCTGCGAATCAATCTGTGGTTCGAAAACGCTGTGACGTTGGCAAGTGTTCTGTGGCCCAAGTATGTGCGTTTAACTGGTTAAGCTCCTCATTTCAACTACGTATTAGTGAACAATATAAAATAAAAGACTGGTTCAGTCCCAACAACAACAGCCAGTGCGAAAAACTGATATTCAAGAAGTATACTATAGACATCTGCTCTATTCATTACTGAGCATAAGTAAGTACCTGTCGTGCTGAGACGACGAGCAGTAGACATTAGATTAAGATTGTGAGCTAATTACTAATTATATTAAGAAATAAATTTTAGGAATTAAATAAATACAAAAAATGTTTGCAGTAAGCGATAATTTTATTTCTGGACTCTGTTTCCAGTGGCGACCGTCATCTTAAACATCCTTTATATTTATTTTTTCTTAGACTGTAACTTTGAGTGACCTCCATTACGTAACAGGAGCTACAGACGAGAGCTACCTATACACTGTGGAAACTGCCCCACAGTCCACGCATGCGCACCTGCGCTTCGGTATGCACGTCGCATCGTCGTCAAAAATTGTTTGCGACAAACTCTGCTCTCTGTTCATTCCAATGAACATGATTATTTCTCGTGTAGTGTCTTGTTGTATTATTATTATTGTTTTTATTTTGTGGTTTTCATTACTAAGATTGGTTTATTGCAGCATTCTGCGCTAGCATATCCTTTGTAAATCTCTTACGTCTGCATAGCTTCACCAACCCAGATCCACAAGAACCAGTTTATTGGAATCAGTACTTCTTCCCTCTATAATTTTTACTGTCACACTGCCCTCCATTTCCAAATTGACGATTCCTTGATGCCTCACGATGTATACTATCAACTGATCCCTCCCTTATCCCAAATTCTGCTATAAACTTTCCTCCCTATTCGATTCAGTACCTCTTCATTAACTATCCAATCCATTTATTTAACCTGCAACATTCTTATGTAATACGACACTGCAGAAGCTTTGATTCTCGTCTTGTATGAATTGTCAGTTGTCAAAATTTCACTTCCATGTAATGTACCACGCCATACAAATACTTTCAGCAAAGCCTGAAATTTATTTAAGATGTTAAAATATTTCTCTTCCTCAGAAACGTTTTTCATGCTGTTGCCAGTCTGCATTTCATATCCTCCCTGTTTCCGTTGCCGTCGTAATTTTTCCGTCACAGTAGTGAAACTGGTTTACTACATTTGCAGCGCCATTTCCTAATCTAATTCCATCAGCCTGGTTTAATTCAAGTGCACTACGTTATCCTTGTTTTAAAGTTGTTAAATTTCGCCTTCTAAAATCTTTTGAAACTCTGTCTATTCCGTTCAACTAATTTTTAAAGCCTTTTGCCAGTCCTGACAGAATTACAATTCCATCGGCAAACCTTAAAGTTTTAATTTATTCTGCTTCCACTTCGATTCTCTTCCCAAATTTCTCTTCTATTTTCTTTGTTATGGAGATACCATGCACGAATTAAAGTACTGGAAAAAATGTCTTTCTTACGAGACGCTACTCCAGCCGCGTGTAAAATGAATGTGCGCAACGGAGAATAATAAATGCTAAAATGAAGATTTGGCCCTGTCTGACTACACCGTGAAGCAGATCTTAGGATCTCTTAATTCTATAAATTAAAATCTAAACATAAATGAATGATGATGGCAACTAATCCTACTAAATGATAAACGTTGTTCCTGCTTATGTATTTATTGTAGATTAAAAAAAACCTTAGACTACAAAGTTCACATTCCCTAAGTAAAATTACTAATCAATTGCCCAACTCTGCCCCTTATTATTACTGCGCAATCCAAAATCAATGACGCGAAACGACTGACATCATCTACGTACCAAACACTAGAAGACACTACCTTCAAAGATGATCTACGGTGGTGTGGAACCTCAGTGGAAATAAACTAACGTGATCACAGCTGTTTAGCTTTTATAGCCCTAATAAGCCAAAGCAATTTGAGATATCACCGTATGTACTGCGTCCGGTGCGTTGAAGTGATGGTTCACCAGCCACAAATAAACTCTTTCAAACACTAGGACGGCAGAAGGCGGTCCTCAGACTAATATACTCTAATACTGTCTTCTCCTCACTGTGTTCTTCAGACGATAAACGCAAACTCCCAACCACAAGGACGGAGTTCAGATAACGTCTCAACGTAGGTATAGGCAGAGGAAGTGCTCTCAATTACTGAACGCTACGTACTCAACGACGACTTCCAACCCGGAGGTGAAGTCCAGAATGGAATAGGTTCGCAACGGTACAGCTCCTAACTGTTCTAACTATAAACTCTACTGGGAGCAAAGACAGCAAGTCCGTCTGTACCAACAAAAGCTGATATTGAGCGACCGTCACACACGGGCGTTCACAACGGAAGACCGCCTCTCTCCAGCGCTGGCTTACCAGCAAGGCTTGGCTCCCCACCCTCGTAATTTCGAAAACGAATCATACTCCCGAAACCACAGAATATTCTCCTACTCTACAGATTCTTCTGAACGCCGACCAACCATATTTTAATCTTTTGTCGTCCAGCGCGGAAAGTTTGCGAGGAAAAACCTAATCTCGTACAGTGGTAGCTTCTGAGTAAAAATCCTTGGATATAACCCAGCCTGCGTGGTTTCCGAGTTGCTGCTTCTTCGTTCCTCTCACCTGCGTGCAAATATTTTCATAGTTTCCGAAGTAACTGCTGCGACGTCCGTCTTACTATTTCCTGTTTTAAGCAGGACCAACATACCTGTGTGGGCCTTCCACCCAGGGCTTCAGTTCCGCCAGCCGTTTAATTTCCACTGGCGTTCCAACCTCTACTAGTATAGGTAATCATTCATTTCACCGTTTTTATAGAAAAGACACTCCGTCACCTTTCATGCAATAAGCGTTAACAATTATTTACAAGACATACGTTACAATGTCAGTCTCCTTTATATACAGGGTGAGTCACCTAACATTACCGCTGGACATATTTCGTAAACCACATCAAATACTAACGAATCGATTCCACAGACCGAACGTGAGGAGAGGGGCTAGTGTAATTGGTTAATACAAACCATACAAAAATGCACGGAAGTATGTTTTTTAACACAAACCTACGTTTTTTGAAATGGAACCCCGTTAGTTTTGTTAGCACATCTGAACATATAAACAAATACGTAATCAGTGCCGTTTGTTGCATTGTAAAATGTTAATTACATCCGGAGATATTGTAACCTAAAGTTGACAGTTGAGTACCACTCCTCCGCTTTTCGATCGTGTGTATCGGAGAGCACCGAATTACGTAGGGATCCAAAGAGAACGGTGATGGACGTTAGGTACAGAAGAGACTGGAACAGCACATTACGTCCACATGCTAACACCTCTTTATTGGTCTTTCTCACTGACGCACATGTACATTACCATGAGGGGTGAGGTACACGTACACACGTGGTTTCCGTTTTCAATTACGGAGCGGAATAGAATGTGTCCCGACATGTCAGGCCAATCGATGTTAAATGTGGTGGCCATCATTTGCTGCACACAATTGCAATCTCTGGCGTAATGAATGTCGTACATGCCGCAGTACATCTGGTGTGATGTCGCCGCAAGCTGCCACAATACTTTGTTTCATATCCTCCGGGGTTGTAGGCACATCACGTTACACATTCTCCTTTACCGTACCCCACAGAAAGACGTCCAGAGGTGTAAGATCAGGAGAACTGGCTGGCCAATTTATGCGTCCTCCACGTCATGGTAATGTACATGTAGGTCAGTGAAAAAGACCAATAAAAAGGTGTTATCATGTGGACGTAATGTGCTGTTCCAGTCTCTTCTGTATCTAAGGTCCATCACCGATCCCTTTGGATCCCTACGTAATTCGGTGCTCTCCAATACACACGATCGAACAGCGGAGGAGTGGTACTCAAGCATCAACTTTAGGTTACAATATCTCCGGATGTAATTAACATTTTACAATACAACAAACGGCACTGATTACGTATTTGTTTATATATTCAGATGTGCTAACAAAACTAACGTGGTTCCATTTAAAAAACGTAGGTTTTTGTTAAAAAACATACTTCTGTGCATTTTTGTACGGTTTGTATTAAACAATTGCAGTAGCCCCTCTCCTCACGTTCGGTCTGTGGAATCGGTTCGTCAGTATTTGATGTGGTTTACGAAAAATATCCAGCGGTAACTTTAGGTGACTCACCCTGTATACTATGTACAGCCTATCACATGATACCTAATTGTGTTTGTAGATCATGGCAATGTATGTGGATGAGAGCTTGTAAGGTGCGAAATTATAGCCACCTTACAAGCTATTTTAAATTAGTTCAATATGGCTTTAAGAAAACGCATTTTTTTACAATTATTGTTATTAATTTTCAGAAGCTTATGTACATTTCAAGCATGTGCACATAAACGATAAGTTAAAAAGAATATGTTCCTCAAACAAAAATCAATCTAATACACTGCGGTCTACCGTTTATCGGTGGGGTCTTGAAATACATCTGATAGAGGGGCAGGGAATTGCCATTACCTCCAAATAGTTACGTATCTTCATATTGTTTTCCAATAACATCATGTCAGTTTTATTTTCAGGGCTCATTACAGAAATGAAATAAATTAGGATGGCAAATGACGGCTGTAGTTTTTCATCCCTGCTTTACTAGGTATACAGGCCATTCATACAAGTCAAGTTCATTCGTGGTTGTTTCAAAAAGTAAGGCAACAAGTCATGTGCAAGAAATGATTTATTCGCAAAATCGAAGACGTACACAAAGATAAGTAAGACAATGGTAGATGGTACTTTTCTACGTAGTAACAATGGTTGTCGAAGAATCTGTTGCATCGATAAACCAATTGCTCGAAACCAATATCGAAAAAATTGGGATAAACTCAAGGAGCCACTTAACAGCTCCAAGATGCTACTCCAGGTGGGTGTAAAATGAATGTGCACAACGAAAAATACTGAACGCGAAAATGAAGATTTGGCCCTGTCTGACTACCCTCTGAAGCAGATCTTACGATCTCTTAATGGTAATATTATATCCTCATTCTTTCTCTTCAAACTATAAATTACACATTAACATAAATGAAAGATTAAGGGAACTAGTAACCACAAAATGATAAATGCTGTTTCTACTTATAAATTTACTGTAGATTAAAACCGCCTTTATATATTACAAATGTATATATATATATTAATGTCCAATGGACATAAAGAGACACAAATGAATTTCCTAACTAATATTAGTGATCAATTGCGCAAATGTGTCCCTTTTTATGACTTCGCAATGTAATATAAATAACGCGAGACGAGTTACATCATACACGTACCAAACACTAGAAGACACTACTTTCAAAACTGATCTACAGTGGTCTCCAACCTCAGTGGAAATCAAAGTTACGTGATCACAGCTGTTTAGCTTTATAGCCCTAATAAGCCGAAGCAGTTAGCAATATCAACGTATGTACTGCACCCGGTGCGTCGAAGTGATGGTTCTCGTACACGTCTGCGCCGACGGAAGAACTCCAGCCACAATTAAACTCTTTCAAACACTAGGGCGGCAGAAGACGGTCATCTGAGTATTATAATCTAATACTGTATTCTCCTCTCTGTCTTCTACAGACAAGAAACGCGAACTCCCAGCCGCAAGGATGGAGTTCAAATAACGTCTCAACGTAAGTATAGGCAGAAGAAGTGCTCTCAATCATTGAACGCTTCGTACTCAACGACGACTCCCTACTCGGAGGCGAAGTCCAGATTCGTGCGAAAAGTTTGCGACGAAATATCTATCTCCATTAATTAGGTATTCATAAAATGGTACGCTTCTTAGAGTAAAAATCCTCGAAAATAACCCAGCCTGCGTGATTTCCGAGGTAATGCTTCCTTGCTCCTCCCTGCTGCGTCCAACATTTTCAGAGTTGCCGGTTATCCTTCCGGCCTAGCTCCATACCGGCCAGCCGCCACTCTCTTGTGCTTCAGCGCTCACGTGCCCCGACCGTCCGTCTTGGGCTACATCCTGTTTTCAGCAGGACCAACACACCTTTGCGGGCTTTTCCACCCAGGGCCTGAGTTACGCCTGCCTTTTTTTTTCCACTGGCGTTCCAACCTCGGCTACTATAGGCAGTCATTCAGTATGCTGTTCTGATAGTAAAGAAAATCCATCACCCTTCATGCTGTAAGTGTTAGCAACTATTTACAAGGTGTACGTGACAATGTCAGTCTGCTCTAAATATTCATATACAAGATGTACAACCTATCAAACGATACCTAATTACGGTTTTAAATCACGGCAAGGTATGTAGATGAGTAAGGTGCGAAATTATAGCCACCTCAATATCGGCATCTTTTCTAAAGTGTCGATTGAGCAAGTGCATCTTTAATGGCCCCGAGAGATGAAAATGGCTAGATGCCAGCACCTTTCTGTACGGAGGTTGGTCTAACACAGTCCATCGGATATACCGAACCCAATTACGTGTAAACGGGCCGTATACTGTCGGATGTTGACGTACAACAACACGGTAACGCAATTGTTTCCTCAGAATCACCTTCTTCACAGTTCCAGATCAGTACAACAACGGGCAGTATCCACGGTCTTTCCATGGGGGATAAATCAACCGTCGAATAGCGTGTGTGATTCAGTAGACTGTAGCAACTACTTCCTTCAACGTCTCGTGTGAGAAAGGTGTCTCGATGTCATCGTTTTAGATATCTTATCTTGCATTCACGACTCGTTTTTATCACTATATGGTGCAAGATGGTGTACACCTTCCCTCTGATACTGCTTTAAGTGGTGGAGAGGCAAGCCCATGCGCTTAGTTCTATTCTCTCTGGAAAGTTTCCGCGAGAAACCGTTACGATATCTGCTACGCCGTCAGTGGAGAGTTCGAGTGCTGTATTCTGTTGGTACACTGAAGAAACAGTTCCTACTTTTTCTAACCACGTTCGTGATAAGGGGGACTGCTTCCAAATGTTACACTGGCTCTTCTGCAGCGCGCCTTTCAAAACAGCGGCGACAGAGTGCTCAGATACGCTTGGGAGTTTTTTTCCACTAAATGTGTTAACACTAAATGAAGTACAGAATTTAAAAACTATATTACTAACGCAAGGTACTTACATCAACAGAATCTACGTAAATCAACGTTCGGTGCACTGCACTGCTGTAAAGGAAACTGATCCTTAAGCATCTTTCACGGCTTGTACGACGTTCTCCCGAGAAAGGTCAAACCGCCACCACAAGCGATGCTCTCTCATCAGTTTAGAGAGGCTATATCTACATCACGAGAAAGCAACCACAAGGTTGAATTATATCTTCGGCACGGCACAAGTAGACGTGCACTCTCTGATCAAGAAGTACTCAGATACCCATTAGTGGACATTAATATGGGGTGTGCCCTCCACCCTTCGCCTATATGGCGTGCTGAACTCTGCTGGAGAGCACTTTCGACGACTTGTCTGAATGTCTGTGGAGGGGTGGCGGCCCATTCTTTCCCAAAAGCCGAAACTAGAGAAGTTAGCGATGTCGAACGCTGAAGCCTGGAGAGAAGTCGACGTTCCAACTCATCCTAAAGGTGTTCCATTGAGCTCAGGTATGAAATCTGGGCCGACGAGTCTTTTTCAGGTATGTTACTGGCCACAAACCATTGCCTTACAGACCCTTCTTTATGACAGGGTGCGTTGGCATCCTAATACAATTATCGTGTCCGAACTGTTCCTCTACTGCACGCTGTAAAATATGTCCATATCCTTCCTTCTTAGTCACAATTAGGAGACCACAGTGCAACCATGAAAAACACCCCCATAGCGAAACACCACCTCCTCCGTGCTTCACTGTTGGCTCTAAAACAAATGACGGCAGGTAACGTTCTCCATGCAATCGCCAAATACAAACTCTACCATTAGATTGTCACGGTGTATACCGTGATTCATGGCACCAAATCACTCGTTTACAGTCATGCACTGTCCAGTGGCGTAACTCTTTATACTACATTAAGTCTCGGTTAGCAATTAGTGCAGAAATGTGTGTCTTATGTGTTCGACCATTGTACCTTACTCATTTTAACTCCATACGCTCAGCCACTTTGTTAGCGGAGCTGCTGGTAACACGTTGGAATTCCGGAGTGATTCTTTCGCTAATTTCATGTGTTTCTTTAGTTGCACGCTACCCAATGATCGATAGCCCCGTCCGTTAATACATGTGGTCTGCCTGGTTTTTGTTTATCTGCAGTTATTCCTTCGCGTTTCCACTTCACAGCCACACCACCAACAGTCTATTTGGGCTGCTTTAGAAAAGTAGAAATGTACTGACGGATTTGTTGCTCGGGTGATATCTAATGATTAGTCCAAATCTGATCCAACGGCCTTGCCGCATTGGTAGCACCGGTTCTCGTCAGATCGCCAAAGTTAAGCTCTGTCGGGCCGGGCTAGCACTTGGATGGGGGACCATCCGGTCTGCCGAGCGCTGTTGGCAAGCGGGGTGCACTCAGCCCTTGTGAGGCAAACTGAGGAGCTACTTGACTGAGAAATAGCGGCTCCGGTCTCAGAAACTGACATACGGCCGGAAGGACGGTGTGATGACCACATGCGCCTCAATCTTCTCATCCAATGACGCCTGTGGGCTGAGGATGACACGGCGACCGGTCGGTACCGTTGGGCCTTCCAGGACCTGGTCGGACGGAGTTTAGTTTAGTTTTTTTAGTCCAAATATGATGTCAGAGAGTACTCCCGAGTGAACCATTCTGCTGTTACTGCTTCTGTACTGACAACACAGTGCTGCGGGTGCACTTCTCGTGACATCTAGTGGTCAACTTCGCAATACGCGGGAACGTTTTCATACTTTCGATCAGGCCACCCTGATCTTGGATCGTATCGTAAACCTGTTCAGCCTTTATGAAATTCGTGACACGAAAATCTAAAGTGTTTTGGTGACAGTACACTCGCCTTTTAAATGTTCCTAAACGCAAAAACCTTATTCATCATGATCATCGTTTTCCAGCTCCAGTCTCCCGGGTGTGGGGTACAAGCGCTCGCCTTCTCCTACTGTCTTCATACGTCTTCTGTTCCAGAACAGCTTCCCATTTGTGTCCTTTCTCCTCTACATCTGATCTTACAGTCTCTATCCAGTGTTTTCTTGGTCTTCCCCGTGGTCTTCTTCCTACGAGGCCCAGTTGAAATATCTCTTGGCAGGTCTTTGGCTGCTCATTCTCATTATGTGCCCTTACCACTGAAGCCTCCATTTCTGTATGATACTGGTAACAGAAACCTCAATACCAGGTACTTTTCGGTTCACCTCATTCCTGATTTTTCTCCTTTCCAGCTGTTTGTTTCGTTGTTGTAGTGGATCTCATTTCTGTTGCCTGAATTCTGCTAAGCTCTTTGTTTAGTAGGGTATATGTTTCTAAACCATATGTTAGGACTGGTATAAAATAGGTGTGGGACATGGTCGATTTTGCTTTTCGTGGCATTTTATCATCCCAGAGACTGTTTCTGATTTGACTGTAAAAATTACATGCGTTCTGTGTCCTGCTGAGTATTTCCTGCTTAATGGTGTCGTCTTTCGAGATCATGCTTCCTAGTTACTTAAATTTGTGAAACTGATCCTACATTGACTCCTTATAGAAATATATTTGAGGTTGTTCGTTGCCTGTTAATGGTCATTCCTACTGTCTTTGATTCATTTATTATTAGTTTGAAAGTTTTTAATGTGTTGTTCCAATCATTAAATTTCTTTTTTGCTTCAGCTTCTGTCTCTCCCAATACCATCAAATCATCAGCAAAAACCAAGGCATTTGGTTCGCTGTCTATTTTCTTGGTAGAGTTTATGACATTGTCCGTTACTATTACAAACAGGAGTGGTATAAATGGAAATGTCGTGTGGCTAGGGCCTCCCGTCGGGTAGACCGTTCGCCTGGTGCAGGTCTTTCAATTTGACGCCACTTCGGCGACCTGCGCGTCGATGGGGATGAAATGATGATAATTAGGACAACACAACACCCAGTCCCTGAGCGGAGAAAAATCTCCGACCCAGCCGGGAATCGAACCCGGGCCCTTAGGATTGACAGTCTGTCACGCTGACCACTCAGCTACCGGGGCGGACACAGGAGTGGTGATCGGGCACTTCCTTGTTGGACACCTGTCTTTGTATCAAATCTTTATGATCGTCCGCTGCCTGTTTTACCTTATTACACCTCGCAATGTAATTGCCGATCATACGTCGGTCACCGCCTCAATCCTTAAGTTGTGTTTTGAAGCGCAGAGGCACAGCTACCAGACATCTACTGACGCCGTTAAATAGCTTATGTATCCAGAAAGGCTCGTACAGGACCTGCAACATGCGGTCTTGCATTATCCTGCTGAAATGTAGGGTTTTGCAGGGATCTAATGGAGGGTAGAGCCACGGGTAGTAACACATCGGAAATGTAACGTCCACTGTTCAAAGTGCCGTCAATGCGTACAAGAGGTGAACGAGACGTGTAACCAATGGCACCCCATACCATCACGCCGGGTGATACGCCAGTATGGCGATGACGAATACACGCTTCCAATGTGCGTTCACCGCAATGTCGCCATACACGGTTGCGATCATCATGAAACTGTAAACAGAACCTGGATTCATCCGAAAAAATGACGTTTTCCCATTCGTGCATCCAGGTTCGTCGTTGAGTACACCATCGCAAGCTCTCATGTCTGTGATGCATCGTCAAGGGTAACCGCAGCCATGGTCTCCGAGCTGATAGTCCATGCTGCTGCAGACGTCATCGAACTGTTCGTGCAGATGGCTGTTGTCTTGCAAACGTCCCCATCTGTTAACTCAGGGATCGAGACGTGTCTGCACTATTTGTTACAGCCATGCAGATAAGATGCTTGTCATCTCGACTGCTAGTGATACGAGGCCATTGTTATCCAGCACGGCGTTCCGTATTACTCTCCTGAACCCACCGATTCGATATTCTGCTAACAGCCATTGGACCTCGACCAACGCGAGCAGCAATGTTGCGACACGATAAACCGCAATCGCGATAGGCTATATTCCGACCATTGTCAAAGTCTGAAACGTGGTGGTACGCATTTCTCCCCCTGACACGAGGCACCACAACAACGTTTCACCAGGCAATGCCGGTCAACTGCTGTTTGTGTATGTGAAATGGGTTGGAAACATTCCTCATGTCAGCACGTTGTAGGTGAATGCTCTGAAAAGCTAATCATTTGCGTATCACTGCATCTTCTTGCTGTCGGTTAAATTTCGCGTCTGTAGCACGTCATCTTCGCGGTGTAGCAATTTTAATGGCCAGTAGTGTAAAATGAGTACGGTACAAGTGGCGTTCGGCTGAAATCGGCCGATTAAACATGGTGCGAAAGTAAACATTTGGCTACGCTACAGCTCAGTCTGTTGCTACAACCTTTATTTGGCATTCACGTTCGTTGGCTTCGCACCTGACAAATAACTTACAGGCTTCCAACCCAACGTAGACGTCTGACCAATCTGTAACGACGTTACAGATCAGTCTCTCACCACAACCAAATTGACTGGCTTCTGCCGAATGCCAGTCGTACCGTACCCATTTTAACGACTCATACGACGTACTTTAATCGCGCGTGCTGTGTGGATACGCAGACGCTACGCGGACGGCAAGTTGTGGCGGTCCGTCCCTTGCGCGGCCCCTCGCCCCCATGTTGTGCTTCCATTACGCCTGACATGTCATCTGCGCGCTTTAATAACTAATGGAATGCCGCGAATTGGTCGCTTCTATTGAGGCGGCGGCAGCCGGAAGTGGACGGGCGTGGTTTAATTAATGCGCCCCGATATTTCAGCCGCAGTTCTCGCCCCGCGTGGGTGACGTACGAGCGCCGTGTAGGGGAGTCGCACGCGTGTCTGGGAGGGGCCCGGCAGCGTTATTGAATTGTATGCCCGCCTCCGCCGGCGCCCCGCGGCACCGCTTTTGCCGAAATCGCTGCGTTTACCCCGGAAACGTGGCCTGCACACGCAATCCGACGCACCTCTCCCGCCGGGCCAGCGCGCTGCTGTCTCTTATCCCAGCGTCCAAATACTGCCATTATCTCTTGCAAGTTTCATTCGTTCTAGCCACTTTCGTAGACAAATTTTCACTTCGGCTTTCTGCTTTCCTCTTCGTACGAATTACGGTCAAAGTAAAACGATACAGATGGGAAAAAGTAACTAAACTGATTAATACACTGCTTTACAGTTGCTAAGGCACAGAGACATCGTTGTACACAAATGATCGCACGCAATGATGGACGGCATGAAACACAGCACTTATTGGTGTGGCGATTGCACACTCTAACCTTGCATGCCACTTTGTAGTTGCAACACTTCTTTATTGATTACACATACGCATGAATTCATCAGCAGTAATAATCAATTAACAACATTTGCATATCAATGCCCTATCCACAATTAGTATGTACAATATTAACCGTCGCACTTGTGACTACGGCCCCGTTACGTGCTGGCGACAACAGGTAACCAAATGTTTACAATGTCGGCTATCGCCTTTCTTACTCAGTTTTACACTTACTGAAAAGGTAAAATAAATTTGATGCTATCTGACCTGAAGGGTACTACTAATTGTTCTGTTTACACTTAGCATTCTACTACACTCAGCGTCCGGATGATTCTAGACTTTATGCAATTTGATGAACATGTGATGGACGCTATCAAACGTTAATCTATTACGATTTCACAAACACACTATCGAAAGGGTGAACTTATACTCAACTTTGGGCAGTAGGAGATCTTCTGTCTAAAACAAGCCTCTTGTTGAATGGAATAGAGAAATTGCGAGCTAACCGGGTCCGGACGCTCCTGAGTTCAAATCCTGAGATTTCCGTCACACTCGCGGGGCATGGTTTGCTCGCGTCGACCACTATACACGTTTCTGAAAACAGAAAAACATGAGCGGTAGACACACTGTAGTATATAAAAGTTACACACACACACATATATATATATATATATATATATATATATATATATATATATATATATATAAGCCATACCCGAATATAAACACATTACAAGTTAACCAATGAACAGAATAAAGGAGCTTAGTATCCTTTGATCAAAAATATCTAGGTACTACGTGAAAAGATGTGCCAGTCCACACCCAATGACTTAAGGTAATGTGTCTTTGCTGAATGGCTGTCAACACATAAATCAAACGTGCAGTACCTAACGTGACAATCAACCTTCAGATAGGTATATGGAATTCCCACAGGAATCTAATATCACTTCAGTTCACACAAGACATTATTAAGAAACAACTATCACTAATTCGTAAAACCAGAAAATTCTAAATCTATAACTAAATTAACAAATGACGTTCAAGTGAACCAGCTACCTTCAGCGTGCCACTAAGCACCAAATCCAAACTTACAAATGCGAGGCGCTATTTCTAACCACTTCAGTAACATAATTTCGTGGCCGTTCCAGAACACAACTCACCTCGCCACCACTGCAGTGAACGTTTTTCTGGCCACTAGCACGAGCAACTGCAACAGTCAACAGTCCTTAAGTAAGCAGTAATATTCACTATATATAGAAGGAGGAACCCACCACGAAAGCTTGGCGATACATTTTTTTCTTCTTCATATGAAATTCACACGCCATCCATCGACATAGCTCTCGAGGTATTAGCAAATCCTGGTCGCCACTGGCCAGCCGTGTCAATACAACTTTAATACTTTCCAGCAGCGGTCCATGCATCTTCGTTGCTCCAAATCAACTGGTCCTCACGGCATACGGCCGTGCCACGTCACATGGTGTAGCCAACTCCCCACAACGACAACATCGAAAGCACGTCACGTCACAAACTGACTCGGCTCATGCGCGGGCCCACTCTCCCAGACTTGCGCACGCGTGCCAACATAAATAGCCTGTCTCAAAGATGCAAAGAGAACAAGTTACAGCGACAATGATCAAAGATGGAAGAAAGAATTGATATCGCCTGGCGCCAGAAACCCACCGGCTCACTTATCGTAACAGATGGTGTAGTGGTACATTTATAACGAAAAATGGTTCAGATTTCACCACATGGTAAACTAGAGTAACAGACACAAACAACTTTTGTGTTTGAGACATGCCAGACTAACATCATAAGGGTCGATACCGGACTCTCAGTAGGGAATATGCCCTCCTTAGGAACTATTGCACATTTTGCACCTGTTATTCGTGACTGATGCCAAATTATTGTCGAGTTTTCGGGGATACTGTCCCACTATTCTCTCAAGGATGTTTTCAGTTCTCGCATGCCCCGGGAAGGAACTGTTCGTTGAAAAGCACGTCTGCCAAGAGCATCCCAGGCATGCTCTATAGCAGTCCTTCCCAACCTTTTTCACAGACCATTACCCTTGAGTCTCACGCCATCTTTCGGGCACGAATGACTATTCGTTACCATCCTGCCGCCGTGTCATCCTCAGCTGAGTATGCGGATAGGAGGGGCGTGTGGTCAGCACACCGCTCTCCCGCAGCGGGCCGCTGTGGTCGAGCGGTTCTAGGGGCTTCAGTCTGGCACCGCGCGACCGCTACGGTCGCAGGTTCGAACCCTCCTCGGGCATGGATGTGTGTGATGTCCTTAGGTTAGTTAGGTTTAAGTAGTTCTAAGTTCTAGGGCACTGATGACCTCAGATGTTAAGTCGCATAGGGCTCGGAGCCATTTTTGAGCTCTCCCGGTCATTATGATGGTTTTGATTGAACGGAGCCGCTACTACTCGGTCGAGTAGCTCCTCAAATGGCATCACGAGACTGAGTGCACCCCGAAAAATGGCAACAGCTCATGGCAGCCCTGATGGTAACCCATCCAAGCGCCGGCCACGTCCGACAGCGCTTACCTTCGGTGATCTGACGGGATCCGGCATATTCACTGCGACAAGGCCGTTGCCATTACCCTTGAGTGCTATCAGACATTAGGCAGTATCACCACCCTCCTCCCTCCCCTCCGCCTCATCACCAACTTCAGCTCCTAATTAAACCTTAGAATGAATGGACAAGAGTTTTCTTTGTGTACTTTTATTTCTAAATTGACGAAAGATGAATTATATTTAATTAGTCTTTTAATAAGCCACCGACTAATGAGTTAATGAGAGCACTGGTACAGCTTGTGTTTAACAACCTCTTTTATATCTGAGTGTTTTTCAGTCACTACAGATCATAAATCACGTTCTAAATCCATTCAGTCGCTCGTATTTATTTTAATTGCTATCATAATCAAAAATATACTTTCACATCTATAATTCTTGAATGCCACATTTATTTTGAGTGTGTGTGTTGTTCTATCTTTTTTTTTTTAATGAATGATGAAGCAACACCCGGCGAATCGCGTCTGCTATCTACAACTCCTCAGATAAGGAAGCTAACGATCCTTTGTGAGGGGAGAAAATTATTACGAAACATGCTTCCCCTGCTCTACTCCTCTCCCTAGCGGCAACTGCTTCACCTACACCTCCGTTTCAAATCTAGCGAGTTAAAGTATGTACTATACTTATTGATTGTAAATCATTTGATTGCTGAACACTCTGCTTTTGCACTGGGAGAAATTGGAAGCCTTCAGACTGTTAATGGTTTGTGTCTGGCAACTATAATAATAATAATAATAATAATGATAATACGAGGGTGAGTCAAATGAAAACCTTAAATTTGTAATAACAAATCGAAATTTCGTTCTGTTATCCTGTAAGTTGGTAAGAGTGCTACAAACAGCGTGCAGAATGGCCTGTGGTTGGCAGCATAATGCAGATGAACACATACCGTCGCAGTGACAGTATAAAGATGACCACCCCACTTGCAACTTGCACCAGGGAAGAACAGCGTTCTGTTATTCGGTTTTTACGTTGTGAAGGTGTGAAATCTATTAGAAATCATCGACGAATGAAGGTTCAGTACGGTGATGCATGTTTGTCACAGCAGCAAGTCTACGAATGGAGTAGGAAGTTCGCAAATGGTGTGACTTCAGTGGAAGATGCTCCTCGTCCAGGTCAGGCACAACGAGTTGTGACTCCACAGAACATTGCAGCAGTTGAAGCCATAGTGAAGGAAAACCGCCGAGTGACACTGAATCACATTGCAGCATGTTTACAGATTAGTCATGGGTCAGCACACCACATTGTGCATGATGTGCTCCAGTTTCACAAAGTGTCTGCAAGGTGGGCGCCGCGGCAGCTGGCTCCTGAAATGAGAGAACGACGTGTTGAAGCTTGTGAAGAACTTCTTCGGCGCTTTGAACCAGAAGGTAATGGCTTCCTTGAAAGAATCGTTACCGGAGACGAAACCTTGGTTCACTTCCACCAACCGGAAAGGAAGAGAGCGAGCAACGAATGGCGCCATTTCTCATCATCAAAACCAAAGAAGTTTCGAACAGAACCATCAGCAGGGAAGGTTATGCTGACTCTCTTTTGGGACGAAAAAGGCGTCATTTTCGAGCATTATATGCCTAGAGGGACCACTGTCACCAGTGCATCATACACAGATCTCCTAAAAATTCATCTGCGGCCTGCAATCAAATGAAAGAGACGTGAATTGCTGTCAGCAGGTGTCCTTTTGCAACATGACAGTGCAAGGCCCCACACTGCCCGTAAAACAGTTGCAACTATCACAGACCTGCATTTTGAGTGTCTTCCTCATCCACCATACTCACCAGATCTTGCCCCAAGGGATTTCCATACGTTTGGACCACTCAAAGACGCTGTGGGAGGAAAGAAGTCCCGTTATGGTGAAGAGGTACGCCACGCGGTGCATGAGTGGTTGCGCGGACTACCAAAAGCATTTTTTTCTACAGGAATTTATGCACTTTGTAAGCGCTGGAGGGCTTGCATTAAGCGTGGGGGAGATTATGTTGAAAAGTGATACAGCTTTGTACCACTTCTGCACAATAAATAATATTTAAAAAATGATACTGTGTACAGCACTATAGTGGTCCTTATGTAGTTACTGTTGTGTCATACTGTCAGTTAGTTCATTTACCTGTTTCAAAGTGAGTAATGAAGCAATTTATGGTCTGTTGCATAAACTAGCTACAACTTGGAGAACACATTTTCGTCAGATATCTAACATTTTTTACGCATATGTCTCGTTTTTAGTGCTTTCGATGTGTGGTTGAAAGTACGAAGTATGTGTGTAGTCGATGGAGTACGTGAGGAGCCTGTAACGTCCGTCGCGTAGTGTCACGCATTCATGCTACTGATTGAGAAAAAGTAATTACTCATAACTTAAATGATCCACATTATCTTTTTTAACGAAGTATAGTTTCACGACTGAAACACGATCACATACTTTTCGCTTTCACTCCTCAGAAAATCCCATTTTACCCTTTAAAGGGTAATTACCTCCAGGTCGGGAACCGCTGCTCTATAGGGCTTAGGTCGGGCCATTCCGCACGTTCAGTATCTCCACTTTCCAGAGTGTCCGACACCACTGCTGTCCTGTGTGGCCGGGCGTTGTCATCCATAAACCGACGCACATGATCCATAATTATCTCCTTGCAATACCAATGTGTTGCAACAGTAACCTGTGCAAAGATATGCAGCGGTGTCTGCCCATTGTGCATAATGCCTACCCACACAGAGAGGCCACATTGATTACGTTCAAGAACATTCCGTCGTGTGTAACGTGTCCCACTCTCTCCACACAGACTGGTGGACAGAAGCAGTTGTCACAATGCAGGGGGATTCGTCGGAGAACATCACTCTGGACCACTGTTGATGACCCCAACCAACATGTTCCCTACACGAAACGAACTTGGGTTGTTTGGGGGAAGGAGACCAGACAGCGAGGTCATCGGTCTCATCGGGTTAGGGAAGGACGGGGAAGGAAGTCGGCCGTACCCTTTCAAAGGAACCATCCCAGCGTTTGCCTGGAGTGATTTAGGGAAATCACGGAAAACCTAAATCAGGATGGCGGGGCGCAGGATTGAACCGTCGTCCTACCGAATGCGAGTCCAGTGTCTAACCACTGCGCCACCTACGAAACGAACTATTTTCGTCGATCGCGCTGTTGAAGTGGTATGATTTAAAAGGCTTCCGAGCGTACAAACCAGCCTGACTTAATTTCCATGATATGGATCTGGCAGAGACACGTTTATCGGTAGCGACAACAAGATCCGCTGCGATCTTTCTAGGAGAGAGCTATCTCTTTTCCCCCACGAGGGCTACTTATCAATCCTCTTCCGCTGTCGTGGTCCACCTACGATCACCGGCATGGTTCTGCATACCATTTCCACCACAAGCGGCGTTCTTTAATCGCAAGATGACACTTTTGGACACACCCATTTCTGTGATCACATTAATGGGACTGGGACGGCTCCGGCCGTCAACTGCTCGTCCACAACGTCTTGCACACACGTTGCCGTACCATGGAGAATGTTGCAGTAATCGGTCCCACAACAGCGTTCGTCAAATGCCATACCGCATGAACTGCCGAATGCATACAGAACGTTTGTGCTGAGG
The DNA here is from genome assembly GCF_021461395.2 of Schistocerca americana. Taxonomy (NCBI): domain Eukaryota; kingdom Metazoa; phylum Arthropoda; class Insecta; order Orthoptera; family Acrididae; genus Schistocerca; species Schistocerca americana. The sequence goes on along the minus strand of NC_060119.1, from coordinate 924,069,627 downwards.
CTTCTCTGCTGTTAACGCATCCCGCACTCTATATTTCCCTTTACTGTCATTAGTCAGGTCTTCCGTAGCAGTTTTCGGTTGTTGCGTACTAGTAGGCAGTTATTTCATAGCAAGTGTCAGTTTTTCCTTAGCAACTGTCCATTGGTGTATTTCAAAAGTAATGGCCATAACTCAGTACACCTAATTCGCTGAAAGATGTGACGGACAATACCTTCATAAAATAATGTTTGGGTGGCCTACAGAAACATGATTGTACGCGGGGGTGCACCTCTTCGTCCTAAGCAAGTCGAAACTTACGAATATATTTCTTCAGGGCTCCAAAAATGTGAAAATCTCACTGGAAGGGATCGGGATCTTATGGAGGTGTTTTATAAAGTTCAACTGCTAAACTTTATAAAACTGAAACATGGACGTGCAAATGATAACAAAAGGGCAACTAAGTGGAAAAACTGTCACCACAGCGTAATTATAATAATGAAGTATCATCTTTATGTAAGTACGGATATATTTTCGACAAATGCTGCCTTGCCACTTACGATTGTTCCACTTGTATCTGTTTAGTCACCAGCAAATAATTTTTTTGTATTTGTACAGTGATCTTCAGCAATATAAACACGTACATGAATGTATATAAACACCAGGGGATGGCACAAGCCCGAAAGCGGTCGTGTGACGAATAAATGATCTTTTATTGTGACTGGTAGCGGAAATTTTTCTACACCCTTTAAAGGAAAAGTCACGGAGTTCAACAGCATCCACTATGGATAAAATGTACGTAATGGAGGGAGTAATAGCTGGTAATGGAACATACCTGATTTCTCTCGGAATAGCTCACTAAGCTCTGCCTGCTCAGTGTTTCCACCAAGCAGACAGTTTACTACCCGGTCAACAATGTCATACGATCGTTAACTGTGGAGAAGATCACTACCATGAGACATAGCGGAGGGGTTTGGAATGTAACTCAGGACACTGGTGTATTTTTTTGTCTTTCCAGATCTGTACGTCCTCCTCATCAACAATTACTTGTCAATCCCTGGCGCCGAAAATTTCTCCCTCTACAAAGATTCGAATCTGCTATCTCTATGCCGAGAGCTACTAGAGTAGCGTATGTTTGCAACCACAGCTATGGAGCTCTCGGTAGATTATTATAAGGGAGATGGAACCAAGCAAGAGGATGACCCCGATGCTACTATGTAGCACACTTCCCTGTAATATTGTCAACAACGCTTCCGAGATTAGCATCTCTGACCTTCGTATGTAGAAAAAATTACAAGCCATGTTTGTTGTTGTGGTCTTCAGTCTTCAGACTGGTTTGATGCAGCTCTCCATGCTACTCTATCCTGTGCAAGCTTCTTCATCTCCCAGTACCTACTGCAACCTACATCCTTCTGAATCTGCTTTGTGTATTCATCTCTTGGTCTCCCTCTACGACTTTTACCCTCCACGCTGCCCTCCAGTACTAAATTGGTGATCCCTTGATGCCTCAGAACATGTCTTACCAACCGATCCCTTCTTCTACTCAAGTTGTGCCAACAACTCCTCTTCTCCCCAATTCTGTTCAATACCTCCTCATTAGTTATGTGATCTACCCATCGAATCTTCAGCATTCTTCTGTAGCACCACATTTCGAAAGCTTCTATTCTCTTCTTGTCCAAACTATTTATCGTCCATGTTTCACTTCCATACATGGCTACACTCCATACAAATACTTTCAGAAAGGACTTACTGACACTTAAATCTATACTCGATGTAAACAAATTTCTCTTCTTCAGAAACGCTTTCCTTGCCATTGCCAGTCTACATTTTATATCCTCTCTACTTCGACCATCATCAGTTATTTTGCTCCCCAAATAGTAAAACTCCTTTACTACTTTAAGTGTCTTATTTCCTAATCTAGTTCCCTCAGCATCACCCGACTTAATTCGCCTAGATTCCATTATCCTCGTTTTGCTTTTGTTGATGTTCATATTACATCCTCCTTTCAAGACACTGTCCATTCCGTTCATCTGCTCTCCCCAGTCCTTTGCTGCCTCTGACAGAATTACATTGTCATCGGCGAACCTCAAAGTTTTTATTTCTTCTCCATGGATTTTAGTACCTACTCCGAATTTTTCTTTTGTTTCCTTTACTGCTTGCTCAATATACAGATTGAATAGCATCGGGAAGAGGCTACAACCCTGTCTCACTCCCTTCCGAACCACTGCTTCCCTTACATGTCCCTCGACTCTTATTACTGCCATCTGCTTTCTGTACAAATTGTAAATAGCCTTTCGCTCCCTGTATTTTACCCCTGCCACCTTCAGAATTATAAAGAGAGTATTCCAATCAACATTGTCAAAACCTTTCTCTAAGTCTACAAACGCTAAAAACGTAGGTTTGCCTTTCCTTAATCTTTCTTCTAAGATATGTCGTAGTGTCAGTATTGCCTCACGTGTTCCAACATTACTGCGGAATCCAAACTGATCTTCCCCGATGTCGGCTTCTACCAGTTTTTCCATTCGTCTGTAAAGAATTCGCGTTAGTATTTTGCAGCTGTAATTTTCACATCTGTCAGCACCTGCTTTCTTTGGGATTGGAATTATTACATTCTTCTTGAAGTCTGAGGGAATTTCGCCTGTCTCATACATCTTGCTCACCAGATGGTAGAGTTTTGACAGGACTGGTTCTCCCAAGGCTGTCAGTAGTTCTAATGGAATGTTGTCTACTCCCGGAGCCTTGTTTCGACTTAGGTCTTTCAGTGCTCTGTCAAACTCTTCACGAAGTATCATATCTCCCATTTCATCTTCATCTACATCCTCTTCCATTTCCATAATATTGTCCTCAAGAACATCGCCCCTGTATAGACCCTCTATATACTCCTTCCACCTTTCTGCTTTCGCTTCTTTGCTTAGAACTGGGTTTCCATCTGAGCTCTTGATATTCATGCAAGTGGATCTCTTTTCTCCAAAGGTCTCTTTAATATTCCTGTAGGCAGTATCTATCTTACCCCTACTGATATAGGCCTCTACATCCTTACATTTGTCCTCTAGCCATCCCTGCTTAGCAATTTTGCACTTCCTGTCGATCTCATTTTTGAGACGTTTGTACTGCATTTTGCCTGCTTCACTTACTGCATTTTTGTGTTTTTCTCCTTTCATCAATTAAATTCAGTATCTCTTCTGTTACCCAAGGATTTCTACTAGCCCTCGTCTTTTTACCTACTTGATCCTCTGCTGCCTTCACTATTTCATTCCTCAAAGCTACGCATTCTTCTTCTGTTTGTATTTCTTTCCCCAATTCTAGTCAATTGTTCCCTTATGCTCTTCCTGAAACTCTGTACAACCTCTGGTTCTTTCAGTTTATCCAGGTCCCATCTCCTTAAATTCTCACCTTTTTGCAGTTTCTTCAGTTTTAATCTACAGGTCATAACCAATAGTTGTGGTCAGAGTTCACATCTGCCCCTGGAAATGTCTTACAATTTAAAACCTGGTTCCTAAATCTCTGTCTTACCATTATATAGTCTATCTGATACCTTCTAGTATCTCCAGGGTTCTTCCATATATACAACCTTCTTTCATGATTCTTGAACTAAGTTTCAGCTATGATTAAGTTATGCTGTGTGCAACCTACTTTCATGATTCTTGAACCAAGTTTTAGCTATGATTAAGTTATGCTGTGTGCAAAATTCTACCAGGCGGCTTCCTCTTTCATTCCTTACTCCCAATCCATATTCACCTACTACGTTTCCTTCTCTTCCTTTTCCTACCGTCGAATTCCAGTCACCCATGCCTATTAAATTTTCGTCTCACTTCAATACCTGAATAATTTCTTTTACCTTATCATACATTTCATCAATTTCTTCATCATCTGCAGAGCTAGTTGGCATATAAACTTGTACTACTGCTGTAATAGGCGTGGGCTTCGTGTCTATCTTGGCCACAATAATGCGTTCTCTATGTTGTTAGTAGTAGCTTACCCGCACTCCTATTTTTTTATTCATTATTAAACCTACTCCTGCATTACCGCTATTTGATTTTGTATTTATAGCCCTGTATTCACCTGACCAGAAGTCTTGTTCCTGCTGCCACCGAACTTCACTAATTCCCACTATATCTAACTTTAACCTACCCATTTCCCTTTTTAAATTTCCTAACCTACTTGCCCGATTAAGGGATCTGACATTCCGCACTCCGATCCGTAGAACGCCAGTTTTCTTTCTCCTGATAACGACGTCCTCTTAAGTAGTCCTTGCCCGGAGATACGAATGGGGGACTATTTTACCTCCGGAATAATTTAGCCAAGAGGACGCCATCATCATTTAATCATACAGTAAAGCTGCATACCCTCGGAAAAAATTACGGCTGTAGTTTCCCCTTGCTTTCAGCCGTTCGCAGTACCACAACAGCAAGGCCGTTTTGGTTAGTGTTACAGGGCCAGATCAGTCAATCATCCAGACTGTTGCCCCTGCAACTACTGAAAAGGCTGCTGCCCCTCCTCGGGGAACCACACGTTTGTCTGGCCTCTCAACAGATACCCCTCCGTTGTGGTTGCACCTACGATACGGCTATCTGTATCGTTGAGGCACGCAAGCCTCCCCACCCATGGCAAGGTCCACCGTGGTTCATGGGGGGGAGGGGGGGGGGGTGTACTCAAATGAAAGACACTTTTGCATTCCTCGTGTAACTCTCCGTTTGTCGGAAATGTCACCTGATCCTTTGTATCTCTTGTGAATTGAACCTAAGATGTTACTTCCAAAACGGCCACCATTTTGGTTACTTAGCCTCGCAGGTAGTTGTGGGACAACCGACTGGTTTTAAAAACCAGTTGTCTTGTCGATTGTTTTTTCGTTTAGTCAGATTTCCAGTCGAATGAGACAACAGAATGAAACTAGTGTCTACAGCCAAGTCAGCTGTACAGTACAAATGTTTTTCTTTCGCTCTCCAAGTTTGAGTGGTTTCCCTCGGTGTGAGATAATAGACTGGCACGAAGTGTCTGATGCTTACGCCAGTTATATGTATGTTTTCACTCAGTCTCCGGGTTTGAGTATAATGTACTTTTTCAGACTTTACTACTCTGCATCAACCATGACTGGAGCTGCCACCATTTTTAGAGAGAAATATGCTATTTTGAGGAGATCTGAAAAAAGTCATTTCTAAAAATGAAGTATTTTCCACACTTAAAACACCAAAGCCCCCATGCTTCTGGCAATAATATGCGTTTTTGGTCTGTTTTTAAAAGATTAACAGCTGGTGATAAATTGTAAAGCTATGTATAAATAAACGAACAATGACTTTTTTGCGGGAAACACTATCATTCGTTAATTGTCTTTGAATGCCTTTAATCTGTATAGTTTCAGAATTTGAATCATCCTGTCAGATCCTGAAAATCGCATTGAAATTATCTTGAGGATCATTTTTTATCCAGTCATATGGTTTCTTCCATCCTCGCAACAATGAGTTTTCAGCATTTTGATCCAGGCACAAAGTTAATTACTAAGCAAACACCTTATCATAAACATGGACCAAATCCTAAACTAAAGGTTTCTTAGTGGGGCTCAATAAAGAGTAATTATCTGAATGACAATAGCATTGAAGAAAGGTGATTACATAATGCGGTCAACATTAATGATTTAATTATGACAAAACGATCGAATGTTTCCGTTCGGAACTGACTGCGCCAAGGATCAAACGACTGTGTTGAATGTTTCGTTCAGTTGCTCCCACAAACAGAATCTCTCGAAAGAAATGAGTGGATAACAATCCAACGGATACGTAAAACTACAGCAGAATGAGTCTATGTTTTTCACTCATTTGTTTCCCTAGATTAGTTTCACTCAATAGAGTGAAAGAATAATTGAACCAATACATACAACTCCAACCAAATGAGTCGACTGTTTACCATGCGGGCTTTCAAATAAATTAATGGTTCCCTCTGCCATTGTGATGCCGTTGGTTGTAGTGGAAGCCGACACTGAAGGCTGTCCTGGAATAGTCGAAGGCGCTGCCGTCGTACCGCTGTTCAACTGCGTCCGCAACTGGTCAAGTCGCCTGATGTAACGGTAGCTGCTGCAGGTTACCGGGTGTTCCAACTATCTCCGACACCGCTGTCCGTTATACGCGCTAACTGCTACCGTTCCGTGCACTCAGCTTATTTAGACTCTGAGCCCCCACGCAAACTGCCTTTAACGTGACAGATTAGGACCTCTATCGATAGCATGTGTTAGTTGTGAAAATTACTGCGTAGTTTCACTATTTCCAGTAACCTACTTGCGGGAAAACCTGATCTCATAGCGTGTTTTGTGGGAGGTTCACTCTACAGAATTCTCTACTGGTTTTGCAAAACTTTTTGCACTTCGCATAGTACGCTCAATAGCAGAGAGCAAAGGAATTACCACTTTGCAGGACACAGATCCCGGACGGGAAACATCCAATTGCGGGATTTCAAATAAGCAATGTGGTCCTCAACTACGTACCCTCAGACTCAGAACTGAAATATTAATAATTTTGTCTGGTTTCGTTATCTAGGAGCTGGGATATGTAGTTGCCAAATACTGCTGAGTCTACAGTATACGATATGAATACACACATGGATCGAATGGTCGAAGGTTCCTCTCACTCAGCAATTGCAAATTTTGAATGTAACATAGAAATTCATAAATGAAAGATTGCAATTAAATAAAATCTGCAGGTACTATTTTAACGACTTTAAATGATGAGCACGATAGCAGAAGTACCTTTAAGAATGCCATTTATTACTGCAAAACACTTATTGGTGTCGATGGCCCAGTAATTAAATAAAATATAAGTTGAATAACAGGGAAACAATAGATTCCTACTTTACGTGATTAGTTATGAGCAGCAACATAGCTCGTGAGAAATTCACTTCTAAACGCATACTACGTCTTCACTGCAGAAGCCACAGATATCTCACAAGTGTGCAAGTCGGCACTACGAAATATTTCTATCTCCCGCGACCACACGCAAACGGCTCAACACTCTCCAAGTATTTCCTGTCACCGTCCGGCGCGCCTTCCCGTCCAGGACCCCCTGTCCCGTGCGACCCGATGCTCCTCCCCCACTTCCATACAGTCTCTCCATTGACTTCGGTAGTCACCTACCATAGTAAAGAGCGCTGTGATTGGCTATAGCACTCCCGCCACGTCTCCAAGCCAACGCACACTCACAAACATTTTGAAACACATACGAATTACAGGATTTACATTTAAATAACTTGAAATTAAATAAATATTCCTACGGCTGGGCCATAAACACGTTCTAACACACATTATTAAATACATAAACAAATCAAATAAACATATACCAAAGGAATAGAAACAAAAGTAGGACAGTAGCCTAATGTCTCTGTTCTTTCTAAGACACAGTAAATATTTGACCAGTTTCTTCATGAATAGTATAATCGGATATAAACAAAGACATAGACGAATAAATATATTTATAAGCATGCTACTACCGTTTTTTCATGTAACTGTGGAGTACTTATGACCTGACGCATTCAATAGTAATCGTCCACTTTGACCTCCAATAACTCATGTACTATTGAAGTTACACGCCTGTAATTCGTAATAATTTAGGTTTACACTAATAGTTTCTAAAGACATGACGATCGACCAAATCGGATGAACCGTTTAGATTTTGGAATCTCGTTGCTGGGTGTTACTTGTATAAGTTACAATCAGATACTAAACATTAAACTAATAAAGATATTAAAAATCTGATTACACCATCAGAATCGTCATACACATTATGGTAATGTACATGTTTCTTTTTAAGATATCATGTTTCTTCTGCCTATTATTAATTTGTACATGAACTGTGAAATGTCTGCCATTATGGATTCACAAAGTCCGCCATCTTTGGAACTCCTGGCATACAGATCTCCTTCACTGACACAAAGCATAGCCCTTGACACAGCGTCAACATGGAATTCCCAGCCACGCGGTCATCCTGGACCACGCGCTGGAGCCACCCCTCTTGCTCCGGCTAAGGTTCGGCACCACGCGGTTGCTGACGAACCCTGACTTAGCAGGCGGCCCGTGCGGCCACGCCAACTCCCAACTTAGACATTTTCAGGGAGCCACAACTCACGCGTTACCTCATACCCAACAACTGACCGAGTCGGTCACAGATGGTTTCACTCAAAAGAATGAATGAATAATCATCCCCACACGTAAAATTACCACCAAATGAAACGATTGTTTTCGTTCAGTAGCTGCCCTAGACTGGTTTCACTCAAAAGAACGAATGAATAATCCAACTGATGTAGAACTACAACTGACTGAACTAATTATTTTCATTCATCTACTCGAATAGACTGGTTTCGCTCAGATGAATGAATGAATAATTATAGATTGCATGCAGGATAACTTGTACGGTAGACGTGCAACCAGCAGGGTATTTTCGGGGAGAGTGGTCGTCGTAGGGTTCCGGGCAGGTGCTGCAGAGGAAATCACGAGAGCTGGAGGGGAAGTGCCATTCAAAACCGAAGTCTACGCTCGCACTTCTCTTTAAATACTATGTGAATCCCCTCCATCCCCACACTTGCACTTCTCTTTAAATAATATGTTAATCCCCTTCATCTCCACACTTGCCTGGTGACCATTCAAAAAGATCTACTCCACCTCTGCTTTGGTTAGTATCCAGAAAGAATTTCACCGAAAATGCAGCAAAAGCTGTGACCCATTTTCGCCTGGCTTGTTAAGCATTTGTAACTTTCTCTGAAGCATCAAGAATCGAGAATTGTGTGTAAAACGTACATTTCTGTAGTCGCCACATTAAAATTTGCTTCTTTTTGCCAAAGTACAGCGGAGTTTACACAAGGTCTCCTTACTGATGTATTGTGCAGAAGTAGTTGCGACAGAATCTGGTTTATTATGTTTATTAATTGAGAAAAGTAACGGCAGTAGTTTATGAAGAAGGACACCCTTAATGTTTTCACTTATGCTGTTCCTAAAACCAGACCATTTCTCGTTTCACGAGCATTTATAAAATTCATTCTTTCACTTAAAGTCTTTAGTTAGTGGAATAAAGCAGTAAATAACGAAATCTTGCATAAAAAGAATATGGCAAAATATACTCCTTTTTGTGTGCTCTCGTTTTGTAAAAACTCATCTCGATATGTCAAACCTTTTATGAAATATGATAAATGTGGATATTTCTTCCTCGCTTTATCTCTGGTGCATGCGATCCTAAATGGGTGTGCTACATCAGATCAATTTTTTCAGCATTAGTGACAGACAGAAACCTCCTCGAAATCCAAAGAAAAATACAATATGTTAGCTCAATTTCATAGGCAGCATCATATTATGTAATATGCATCAAATGCAAAATCACAGCGACCACTATTTTTCACTGCAATCGTTTTCGAATTTGGCATAGTGTTTCACTTAAATGCAAATATCACAATAATTATGACCATTAACGAAATGAGCTACACATCAATATGAAGCTGACATGTTAAGTTGTAAGCAGTGCAAAAATGAAAATTATTTGTCGAATATTATCCATAAAATCGCTTGAGAAAGATAGCAGAGCGTGATCTTTGATACTGCCATCGCAGCACGTCGGAGACAGGCCATGAGCGAGCAGACAATGTCGGCCACCCCTTCCGAACAAACGAATGAACTCACCCAGCACTTTGGACGAAAACTCATCACTGCACATCGGCCACCATATCTTGTGCGGACTCTACCAACACATACAACTACAATCGAATGAGTCGATTGTTTTCCAGAAACTGACCGAATCGATTCTTTTCATTTGGATGTTCCCATAGACCGGTTACTCTCAAAAGATTGAACGAATTCTTTCTTTTCTTTTTGCTTGTGCCGTTTGTCCCGTGGATACGCAGGATCAGCATGGTTAATCAGATGTGGCGATGTTAGTTGACGAGGTGGCTGGATGCCCTTCCTGCCGCCACCCCATACCCCCCGGGAAGGAATTAGTGTACCCCAACTGTCTGCGACTAGTGTAATCCAGTGTTCAGATGTCTGCGAGCCGTGTAACTGAGGCGGGATGTGGGGACCAACCCGGTATTCACCTAGGGGGATGTGGAAAACCGCCTAAAAACCACATCCAGGCTCGCTTGCACATCGGCCCTCGTCGTTAATCCGCCGGGCGGATTCGATCTGGGGCCAGCGCGCCTACCCGAGTCCAGGAAGCAGCGCGTTAGTGCGCTCGGCTAACCTGGTGGGTCAAAAGAATGAACGAATAATCCAACCGATTTGTACAACTGGAACCGAAGGAGTCGACTATTTCCCTACAACTGACTGAATCGATTCTAGGTTTTACCTCCTCTCCCATTTCACACTATCTGGGTTTAAACTTATTTTAATCCGCCTGTTTTTGAATTGGTGGTTCCACAGCGACGAGCCGTCCTTTATTGGTGACGACTGCTTTGGCTCACCATCACCTGAATATTGACTCTACCTGTATAACAGCCATCGTGTATTGGAACATCAGAGAACACCTTTATTACGACAAGCGAGAATGGAGGGCCTTACCCTGAAGATGACGAAAGGAGGCCGAACCGGCGCGTGCGCAGGCAGCAGTCCAGCGCGTGACGAAAGCGGCGGCGGCCGAGCCGTGGCCAGAACAAAGGGCGAGCCAGCGACAAGTCCGTCTGCCCGTGCGCCCTTTACGACCCATTCCCGACGTTTATGAACAATAACGGCCGCGGCCGGGCCGCGCTGTATTGTTTCTCTCGCTCCGTAATAACCTGAATTTCCCCGGCTGTAAAAGCGGGCGCCTTTTGTCGCAGCGCCTTCTTTTCCATAATGGAGTTTCGGACAGAGGCGGGGCTTACCGAGCACCGAGTTCCGACTTGCAGCGGGCGATGTCTCTGCCGGTTGTAACAGGACAGGCTAAATACTCAATTACTCTGTGCTGGTTTTCAGGGCACCCACCGGGCCCTTACGTCTAAATCAGCGCTCGCCCTGCATGTGCCATTGTTATATCCTTAGCGAGTTTCCAAATCTCAGTCCAAATTCGAGAACCTGGTCTACAGTGACGCAAATGGAAAGTGTTACATCACGGAGCACCATTCTGATTTTTATCACATTGTTTGTGGTGCCGTCCTTCAGATAAAGGGTATGAATTAATTAAAACTTTGATTCCATTACACGTATTAGCATGAAGTGTGATCCCCCACAGGAACAATAAAACGCTCATATTCGGTGTGGCATAGAATTAAGTCATGTACGAGGTGTGCGAGAAAAGTAATGAAACTGATATTTTATGCCGGCCGAAGTGGCCGTGCGGTTAAAGGCGCTGCGGTCTGGAACCGCAAGACCGCTACGGTCGCAGGTTCGAATCCTGCCTCGGGCATGGATGTTTGTGATGTCCTTAGGTTATTTCGGTTTAACTAGTTCTAAGTTCTAGGGGACTAATGACCTCAGCAGTTGAGTCCCATAGTGCTCAGAACCATTTGAACCATTTTGAACCGATATTTTATCTACCGAACTTTTTATTTTTTTCAGACAACAGTGTTGTCCCATTCAAAGTAGTTCCGTTTGGCCGGAGTCTTGGCAGAAGCGCAAGAAGTCTTCAACTGGTCAGTCTTTTAACATGTCGGTCACATTCTTCTGAATGTTCTCCAGAATCACAAAGTGACGCCCTTTCATGATATTTTTCAGTTTCTGGAAGAGGACTCAGATCTGGTGAACTGGGGGCTGTGAACACCAGGAATGTCTTTTGTGGTCAAAAATTCCGTCTTGGAAATGGCCACGTGACATGGTGGCGTTGTCGTGATGCAGTACCCATTTGTCTGCAGTGTCCTGTCTCATTGGATTCACCATTTTCCTGAGTCTTTCAGGGACATCTTTGTAAGACGTATGGTTGACAGTTCGTCCTGAGGAACAAATTCCCAAGAGCCCACACACGTTCGACATTTCCGTCGGTTTTTGATGTGAGGTTAGCCTTCAGAGCGTTCTAGGCCTTACAAAAGAGATTTGTTCCAGCAAAAAACTTGTGCTCTTGATAAAGAATGGTACCCATACGCCTGTTAGAACTTTTCAAAGATCACACGTGCGGATACCCCAGGTTTAACACGGAACTCGAGGGCATAATGTTGCTTTAGATTCAGCTGTTTCGCTTTCGTAACATGCAACAAAAACACAACTTCGTTGATGGCTCTCTCACAAATTACTGAATGGCTTTACGGAGCTGAATCTCGGACTGAGCATCTGGAAGGGATGAACACACCGGTCTACACGAGTAGAGCAACACAGCGTGGCCAGATCGCTCGCAGTGTTGTCAGTCTTATTACTTTTCTTACCTCGTTTAGGAATTTCTTGCCCTGCCTGAACCAGATGTTCAAATGGCTCTGAGCACTATGGGACTAAACATCTGTGGTCATCAGTCCCCTAGAATCTAGAACTACTTAAACCTAACTAAGCTAAGGACATCACACACATCCATGCCCGAGGCAGGATTCGAACCTGCGACCGTAGCAGTCGCGCGGTTCCGGACTGAGCGTCTAGAACCGCTAGACCGCCGCGGCCGGCGAACCAGACGTTGTGTCAGTTCATGAACATTGCGAGGTGGAGACTCGTGTGAAAGTACACGTCCCACTGTGACTCAGGCACGGTCTATGGATGACAAATCAAGGCACTGGGTACGCAAGTCAACGATCCACACCTTTCTGAAGGCAATATGGGGTATGCCGAACCGGGTTCGTTTTAGAGGGACCGTTTGCCATTTTATTCACGCACATTTTAATGGTGCACTCCCTCGTAATCAGACCACAGGAGGGTGGAAAACAGGAGGGCTGAAAAGCTTAAGTACCCTTTGCTGTTTCGGATCACGTCCAAATCTCGTTGAATGGTTTTGAGCGATCGCTGGTGAAACCAAACTGTACACGAGAGCTAAAACTGCCATCGCTGTGACCTCAAAAGGGGTGCGATCAGGTCCTATGTGAACGTATCTGCACAGTGTCCTTAGAGAAGGATTGCAACATCCGAATGTGTCAGCAGTGTCGAAGGTTGTTAAGAACATCTTCCTATTGTTCATCGCACCACTATCTCTCGTTTCCGACCGCGAAATATATGGGCAGGGAAAGGAGTGCTTTCATTGACGTCTTTTGTGTCACCCTGCGAGGCCTTGCCGTGTTGGTTCTAAGCGGCGGTGTGTCTGAAAAGGTTTCCTTGGCCACCCACAGAAAAACCGAGGATCGCGTTTCTGACCTCCAACGCAGAGGCGTCAAAAGTAGGTGTGAAATGTGGGTAAGAGGACTGTAACAACCTCCTCATTGAGTGTCTCGTCCATGGTGGCTTTCGGCAGAATTGTGGTTAAATTTGGTGCCAGTGCGATATCATTAACGCACCTTACAGCTCACATGAACTTCTGAGGAGCGGCCTTTTCTTTCGCATGTGTCGACACCTCGCTGTGTGAAGGGTCCTCGAGCCCATGGGTAACGTCGCTGGGCGCCAAGTTTTTGCACCATTACAGAGGAAGTTTGTAGGAACCTTTGAACCAAATTTCAAACTTATACATCGCAATGGGAGGAAATTACAGGGTTTCGAAAAAGTGATCATTTGCTTCAGTAGCGCCGTGGGCATCTCGATATAACTCCATTACTTGAGGCGTATTTTCATAAGATCCGATGATAGCAACTTAGATTTCCCAAAAATGCTAAGCAAAAATAAAATTATAACTAGCGATCTTGGCTGTTGAATCTTTAACTTCTATATTTCATATTACTTTATGTCACCACAGCACTCGAATGATGTCAAGCATATATAACTTTCTATTAAGCTTCGTCTGGGTGTTATGCGTATGGGCCAGTGCAAAATAGGTTATTTTATGAGTCGATATTTCTGCCCAAGGACATACTCGTGGTGAGTTTTTTGCCAACCAGGATTTCAGAGAAAACTGAAGGAAGCCGGACTGGCTGAAAGATTGCCGTCTTACTTGTTTCACTCGCGGGAAACTTTGAGGTGATGATTGTTCAAACTTTCCATCTCTTTCTTACACTCGAGGTTTGGCGTTATCCGGACGCCACTCCACGTGGACAGCAAATTTCTCTCTCTCGCAACATCAGATGGCAGCTCACTGGGTAACTTACAAAAGTCTCAGCTAGGAGGAGTGTTGGACCGCAGTTCATAAATATCATTTGGTGAATGACTATTTGAATGGACTTTGTGCAGAGCAGAAAGGAAATGTAAAATTTTTGAGGAACTCAGGGTGGAGACAGAGAAGAAGACAAGGTTGTGCGAGAGACGCAGTGAGGGCCACAGCCTGCTGGCTCGAGAACCAGTTCATCACGTCACCACTGACGAGCTGTCGTCACCAACAGACCTCAGCAGATGCGGGTCTTGTCACCTTGAGTCGGCGATTCTGGGTTATCACTGGAGGGTGTCAATTAGGTGTCTCGATTTGTTTCGTATTAAACATGGTTAAGAAGTGCGATTAAGTATCTAGGTTTGTCGTCGAGAGCTCATCTATGACTGACCAGTTTAGGCAGTTGCATTTGGAATGTAATAGAAAACGTATTTAAAGCTTCTTTGGGAATCAGATTACGCTTGTGTTATTGTATCGACATATCGTCTTAAGATGTCGCTTATCTTTGGAAAACAATATTCACACAGCTATCAATCTTGCTAATATTGTGTGGATTATCAGTGTAGTATTAAATTATCTAACGATGGCTTAGAAAACCGAGAGCCGCTTCATAACGAACTGTTAAGTAAATGTTAATGTCGAATATCAGTAGTGTGTGTTCAGATCATGAATTCTTTCTTTTGCTTAGACGGCTCTAAATTGGGTTCGAAATATTCTGGCCATTCAGTTCACCAGTTCTTACAAATCTTCTTTGGCTTCACTCGTTTCCGACTTGAACAAAGAGCACACTGTCGTCCGCCATCGTCAGAGGAGAGACCATACTGTGGATCAATAGGGCGCGCGCCTGGGGTAATTTACTGCTTTCTCTGCTGGCCAGCGACGTTGCGTGCCGAAAGATTTACGAGCGACGCGGTCGTCCGCGGCCCTCCAAGACATAAGCTCATCACGTTTATTAGCCTGTGCCATTCCCACTCCTCGAGTATCTCCCTCTACCATCTGAGATCGAGATGTCGCTTCCGAGCACCGTCCAACTCTTTCGCCGCTCATGAATTAAACACGATTAGTTTCAATTACCCTCGGAAAATTCTACGAGGGACGTTCAAAAAGTAACGTAACACAATTTCTCCGAAAGCAGAGTGGTTTTCTTTTCAGCACCCAAAAACATCGTACTATTCCCCAGTCTTTTGGCTAAAAAACCCTATTTTTCAACATAATTTACGTTCATTGCGAAGGGATTATGCCACCTTACTAGAAGAGCCCTTGCCTTGCGCCCGCATGATACCACTCTGCTGGTCGACGTTGGAGCCAACGTCTTGTTACATCAATAACCTCCCTATCTTCCAAATACTGCTTCCCGCGGAGTGCATCCTTCATTAGGTCAAACAGATGGAAGTAGGACGATGGGAGATCCGGGCTGTGGGACGGATGAGGAAGAACACTCCAATGAAGTTTTGTGAGCTCCTTGCGTAAGGCTTTGCGTTCTCATGGAGGAGGACATCGTAAAGCACAAGTTTGTTGGCACTTCTGTGGCGACGGATACGCTGAACTCCTTTCATCAAGTTCCTGAAGGTAGTACAATACATTTCCGAGTTGACGGTTGCACCGTGAAGGAGAACATCAAACAGAATAACCCTTCCAGAGCCCATGACTTTATCTGCTGAGGGTGCGGATTCGAACAGTTTCTTCGGAGGAGAAGTGGTGTGGCGCTACTCCATGGACTGCTGTTTTGTTTCCCGTTCGAAGTGATGATCCCATGTACCAGCGCCTGTGACGATGTTCGACCGCAGCTTATTACGACCAGTCTCTCAACGCCCGTGAAATTCCGCGTAGATGGTGCTTCGTTGCCCTTTCTGGTCTTCTGTTAGGCAGCGAGAAACCCAGTGGGAACAAACATTTAAGTCTGTCCAATTGGATGACAAGTGTGTCAGTGCTACCAACAGAGACGTCCAGATGTGTAGCAAGAGCGGTTTGATTGTTATCCATCGGTCACCTCGAACGGGAGTGTCCAAGACTGCACGGATCACAAGTATGTGCGGCCGGTCAGTAGGTGG
This sequence comes from Schistocerca americana, assembly GCF_021461395.2. Lineage (NCBI taxonomy): Eukaryota > Metazoa > Arthropoda > Insecta > Orthoptera > Acrididae > Schistocerca > Schistocerca americana. The sequence goes on along the minus strand of NC_060119.1, from coordinate 924,053,522 downwards.
AAGATGGGGCAGGTTTGGGCGACCTTGTTGCGACGATGACAGACGCCTCGCCCAACGACTCACCGTGCTTTTGTCCAATGTCAGGTCTACGTAGATACTCTGCGAGCGCCTATGAATATTTGCTATCCTCTGGTATTCCGCCGAAAGAAACTCAGAGACAGTTCCCTACTTGGAAGACACCTCCGTTACAGACCCATTTTGAAGGTTGGCGCCGATCGGAACATCATGGAACTATAGGGAATATTCCACGATGTTTCAGAACAAACTCTACATGTTTTCAACCGAAACCGACCGAAGAATAATGTGCCACATTACTTATTGAGCGCCCCGCGTAGTTTTACATAATCGGGGTCTCGAACAGAATGACCTCTGCCACGCCATCCAGTATGGATTCCGACGACATTGTTCAAGGTAAATCAAACTCGCACTTTTCCCATACGGCGCACTGAAAGCCATGGACCTTTCCATTCTGGTACAATGGGCAGTCAAATGTCAACGAGATGTTAATACATCAATCTCACTGCAACACAAGATGGAAAATGCCTTCATGAAAGAACGTTTGCGGTTGCCTATGGAACCACGACTGTACGCAGGCATGCACCTCTTTGTCTGAAGCAAATCGACGGCCAAGGATGTCTTTCTTCATGACTCCAAAAATATGGAAATCGCATGGGGAGAGATCAGGAGCGTACAGAGGATGTGTAAGGCCTTCACAGTGGAAGCTCTGCAGCGTACTCGAAACAACCTTGGCGACATATGGGCGGGCCCATGCAGTGTAGAATAACGTGTGCTGCCGGTGCACTCGACGCCATGTGAGAAGAGTTAAAATCGAGACTCGTCGGACTGCATTACCTACCTCCAGTCTGCTATTGTCCTCTATCTGTGGAGTTGGGCCCAGTGAAAAAGTGCTGCCTTATATTTCGCTGTAGTCACTGCCCTTGTGGCACTCGACTCCAAATCTCCTTTGGTAGTAGTTCCCCTGCCATGTTCAATCAGAACCTGATTGATGTGGATCTGCATTCACTGATAGCAGCAAGTCTTGTCGAGTTGGAAACCGAGTGGCATTGGAAAGGCAGGACACTTCGTTTCAATTACCCCTGGGTTACGATCTACACTTACGTCTACACGTACGGCCCAGACATATTAACGTGATCGCCGCCTGCGTTCGAAATCAATGTGCAATAACCAGTCATGCAGGGCTGATGGCAGCACTAGCAGTGGTGTCCGGAGGATGCGGAAAATAGTGCAGTCGTTGTCGTAGCATGTAAATAAAGCGATTTATGTGACGTACAAAAGGGCATCATCGTTGGCTTTCGGCTGAGGATGTAGGATTGCCGAAACGGCTAAGTTTTCGAACTGTTCGCGTGTCATTGTGGTTAAAGTACACCGTGAATGGCAAAATGGCATTAACCAAAATTGGTACAGAGGCAGCTGTGGTGCACCACAGTCAACCATCATCATCTGCCGACGATGGTGGTTGAAGTGATCGCTGTATGAAGCAGAAATCTACAGATACCAGTCTCTGAATGCTCGCCCCTATTTTGACCGGAACCGAGGTTGGAATGGGCCCACACGTCAGGGGGCCTGAAGGTTACGTAGTAAATCGCCGAAATTGGTAGCCAAATAAAATAACAGTTTCGAAATTAGACGGCTGAAAGGTGGTTTGATTTGACACTCTGTACTGAACAACTGAGAACCGCAACCATCTATGAAAAGATGTACATACAGAGAATCTAATTAAATTACTGAAGAAACTAAAAGTTTACTCAGTGAAAACTGTTTAACTGAAACTTAGTACTGAAGCACGCTATCGAAGTTATTTAACTTGAAGTGCAATGTCTGACTTGAAATATCCATAAACTAGAGTACTATTCAACTCAAAGGAAACTGTTCACTGTAAATTTATCTGCTAGCACAATATCTGAAAATTCTAACTACATACTGACTACTCACAAGAATGAAAGTGGGATCTGCTCTTAAAGGAAAATAACTTACCTCTTGCTCAGTACGCTGTTTTGTGTCTCAAGTACTGGCATTCACGAACAAATTGAAATCAGAAAATGCGGCAGCTAAAGAAAAAAAATCAATACACTTATAATTTTTTTTTTTTTTTTGCATGTCAGAAACAATATATGGATCCGTGTGCAATGCAGAGTCGACAACTTATTTTAAACTTTTCTAAGAATGATAGAGGAGGGTTTTAAAGAAAAGCGCTTGAAAAATTAATCTATGGTTATTGTCAAAAAGGAACTGTACAACAAAAGAATAATCTAACAATTACGTAACACACTCATTGAAAATGTTACGAACATTTAAACCAGTTGCGTTATTTGTGACATAATAACTATGAAGACATCGAATTAACACTAATAATGAACATTATTACTTACAAAAGGGCCAAAGATTTCCTTCAATTACTAGTTCTGACTAACAAACATTTCATTCATGGACGTGTGTTAGTTGCCTTGAAATATTCCTCCAAAACTCTTTTCCACCCGTACAGCCAAGAAAATATCCTTGCCGCTCGGAGTGGCCGCGCGGTTTGTGGCGCCATGTCACAGACTGCGAGGCCTCTCTCGCCGGAGGTTCGAGTCCTCCCTCGGGCATGGGTGTGTGTGTGGTCTACAGCGTAAGTTAGTTTAAGTAGTGTGTAAGTCTAGGGACCAATGAGCTCAGCAGTTTGGTCCCTTAGAAATTCACGCACATTTGAACATTTGAAAATATCCTTACAAACAAGTTTTCATCTCCATGATGAAGTATTCCAGATAATTTCTCCCAGATTCAAAAATATCAGATCTCCTTCTCTGAAACTCAGCTGCTCGTTACTGTGCCTCTAATAAGACTGCACTAACGTCGCTCAACTGACTGGCGACCAAACGCACCACAGATGACATTAAACACTGAGTCAAGGATCGTATCCACTACTGGTGCAGCGCGCTTATGTATCTTTGTCTTAGGACAGTAAAGATGAAATATTTACAGTGGCAGCAAACGTGTGAAAGCCGTACAGGTATTTCTTGTGAGTGGAGAGATAATGTGAACAATATTGTCTATATCCGCTTTTAAAACCCCATTTTTCTTACTCCGAGTTACACAGCTGCGAGCGCTACAGCATTCGTTGAAGACAGGTTGAACAATTGACATTGCGCACCAGCAAACGGGACAACTTCATTTACGGTGCGACAATGGGCACGTGCAGACGCGATAGCTGCTTACTGTCGTTTTGTGACGTCTCCAAGTCGGTCCATTTTACGGCGCTGATTTCATACATTAGACTGGAACACGCACGCCACTTCACCGTCATTACCTACTTCAGCGGTGGAGGCTGGCATGAGCTCCTGGTACCAGTTTTACACGATCTGCAGCTCACAAAATCGACCAGTGTACTCATCTAAGGAGCTCATTTTTTTTCCCCTTTTTGAGTTCAACTGTCGATGGAATTGGAAAGACCCTGTCATGGCCCATGGCATTTATATCTTCAGTTAACAACCCTGATGACGAGAAGGCTAATGCAAAGTATGTCGGAGGTGTTGTCTATGTGTGTGTCTACCTATAGTGGCAGTGACAGTGATAACTCAATACATAGTATTCGACAGTGATGAAGATGATTAAAAGAAAACCGTAAATGAAACATTACGTAAATAGACACACACATAGAATTAAACAATTTCAGACAAAGAAATAACAAGTTTTCAAATCGTAATTTTGGCTTAAATAATTTGTCTTCTTTAAGGTATACGTGGTTGCAGATGACAAGCTGTGCAAAAAAATGGCCACTGTAGAAACACAACACATCAGAAAAACCACACCATGTGGTCAAAAGGTATGAATTCGTAATATATGTTTTTTTTCAAATATCTGTAATCATCATCATCATCATCATCATCATTTAAGACTGATTATGCCTTTCAGAGTTCAGTCTGGAGCATAGCACCCCTTATAAAATTCCTCCATGATCTCCTATTCAGTGCTAACATTGGTGCCTCTTCTGATGTTAAACCTATTACTTCAAAATCATTCTTAACCGAATCCAGGTACCTTCTCCTTGGTCTGCCCCGACTCCTCCTACCCTCTACTGCTGAACCAATGAGTCTCTTGGGTAACCTTGCTTCTCCCATGCGTGTAACATGACCCCACCATCTAAGCCTGTTCGCCCTGACTGCTACATCTATAGAGTTCATTCCCAGTTTTTCTTTGATTTCCTCATTGTGGACACCCTCCTGCCATTGTTCCCATCTACTAGTACCTGCAATCATCCTAGCTACTTTCATATCCGTAACCTCAACCTTATTGATAAGGTAACCTGAATCCACCCAGCTTTCGCTCCCATACAACAAAGTTGGTCGAAAGATTGAACGGTGCACAGATAACTTAGTCTTGGTACTGACTTCCTTCTTGCAGAAGAGAGTAGATCGTAGCTGAGCGCTGACGATATCTGTAATTACGATTTAAAAACTAATAGCTACATGTATACAAACAGCAAAGAACACTCTTTATCTTTAACAGATGGAAAATAAAAGCCCACTGAAGATGCTGCAACTGCAGTGAAACATGTTTGGGTTAAAAAACAAAAAATGTGTTTTGCTAAAGGCAGACCCTATCCAAAAACATACATAATCCCTGTAGTCCTAACTATCTTTTCCGCAGCATTATGCGAAACATCAGTGCGCCAACTAACGCAAAAACTGGACACTACATGGGAGGAGGAGTATAGTGTGATCGAAAAAGGGCTGCCTTTGTGGTCGAGCGGTTCTAGGCGTTTCAGACCAAAACCGCGCTGCTGCTACGGTCGCAGGTTCGAATCCTGCCACGGGCATGGATATGTGTGATTTCCTTAGGTTAGTTAGGCTTCAGTAGTTCTAAGTCTAGGGGACTGATGACCTCAGATATTAAGTCCCACAGTGCTCAGAGCCATGTCGTTGTTGCCAATGCTTAGAGCCATTTGAACCATTTTTTGATCCAAAAAGGCCATTTTGCCTCTGTTTCGAATATGCTATGTGTTGAGTGTACCGACGGCAGAATGAGACGTTTGTCAATGCTTGTGGAAGGTATAGTTCAGGTTGGAGTTAGTTCTGCGTCGTTTTGGGATGTTGCTTGTATCATGTTCTGGATGCAGTCATTGAGTTTACAGCGAACAAGAATCAGAATGTTTATTTCAGCTGCCTCTATGTCCAAACGTTCTCTTTTCTTCCATGTATTCATTATGAGTGTGCTGTGATGAGTCATTCCAAACAGAGACAAACTTTCAGAAGTGAAAGAAAATTCGGGCGTATCCTAAGACAGTTGTAGGACCACAACTTTTCACAGTATACGTTTAAATTACCTGGTGGATAACGTCGAAAGCTCCATGACGCTTTTTCGCGTATGGTGCTGTTATATACAATGAAGTCGCAGCTACAGAAAATTGTACTGGAATGTAGGAAGACCTCAATATATACAACTGTGTAGTGCTGCGTCTAAGCAGGCTTACTAAATCCTCGTTCGACCAGTACTAGGGAATTGCTCGTCAGTCTGGGATTCGTACTAGATAGAACTGAAAGAGAAAACAGGGAAGATCCAAAGAAGAGCAGCGCGTTTCGTTGCAGGTTCATTTATTTAGTAGGCGTGGACGCATCGCAGAGAAGCTTAGCCAATTACAGTGGCAGACGCTACAAGAGAGGCATTCTGTGTCACTGCTTGGTTTACTCTTGCCGTTCACAGAGCCTGTGTTACTGCAAGAGACAAACAATATACTGCTTTCTACTACCTTCATCCCGCATGAAGACTATGGATCTAAAATTACGAACAGAGAGATTCGATGTCATACGGAACCTTACCTACAACCGTTCTTCCCGCGAATCATTCGCAACGGGGCCGTGGAGGGGGGGAAGTGACAGTGGCTCATAAAGTACCCTCCGCCATTCGCAGTAAGGTGGCTTGCGGGGTTTGGATGTAAGATAGATGACAACATCGGCGTCCACAGGACTGCACGCGTATATTCTTGGTCTGACGAACACTCAGGCACTGTATTGCACTTCCAACTGGTCCACTAAACCAGACGAATTTAATAGCTCAGAAACTATCTGGGACTATGCGCGACAGCAGTCGAACGAAGCTATCGGTGTCCACATAGCTTGGTACCCTACGGGATTACAGGGATTGGACAAAAATATGGAATCCTGCGATAAATGCATGATTGAATGTAAACGCACATGCTAGTCATGCCTGTAGATTGCGCTGTTGCATGTGTCTCCGAACAGGAGCTGTGAAATGACCTCAGTCATTATCAGAAACATATTCTGCGTAGTTGGGAGTGCTAAATGAATTCGAACGTGGGTGAGTTGTTAGTTCTTGTATGGTGGGTGCTTTCCGTGACCAAGGTAGCCGAAGTGTTTGGTATTTCAAGAGGCACCGTATCGAAAATGTATAACACAGGCAAACCAGAAAAACATCATCAGCTTACTCAGAACACCGACGTAAACTATGTGTTAAATGATCGTGACGAATGCTCATTCAAGAGGAATGTGACGAAAAGTTAGAGCAATTTTTTTTTCTTTTGTTGTCAGACTGTCTCTCCGTCCGTCTGTTAAGACCCTTTCTCTCAGGGACGGGTAGACGCATCAAGTTAACATTTATGCCACATACTATGTTCCATGGTACCTTGGCATTATAATGAACGTTAGCTTCTAAGTCTATGTAGCCAAAAGATACAGACATTTATTTAAAATATTTTGACACTCGAAAACTCATTCATCACAACCGATTGGGTGCTTCCCTTTGGTCTAGAACCATGAAATTTGCTAAGAAAAAAGTTTTCACAGTACAAGTAAAGGGAAAAATCCAAAATTGATATTACACATTTTTTAGCCATTTATTATCCTACAATCTGTCTGTCCATCTGTCTGTTAAGATTCTGTTTTTCTCACGAACGGGTAGACACATCAAGTTGAAATTTCTGTCACATACTGAGGTCTGTGGTCCTTTGTGGTACAAAAATATTAAGCTTCTAAGTCATTCCATTCGAAGGATATTACCATTTATGCCACATATTTTGAGTTGAAATTTATGTCACATACTGAGGTCTGTGGTCTTTTGTGGTATAAAAATATTAAGCTTCTAAGTCATTCCAGTCGAAGGATATTACCATTTATGCCACATATTTTGAGTCTCGCAAACTCACTTATTAAAACCTAAAGGGTACTTTGCCTTCACGTGGAAGTATGAATTTTGGCCAGAAGGAAGGCTTCACAGTACAACCAAAGGAAAAATTAGAAAGTTGTTAATTTATAATTATGTCATATGAAGAAAATATTTCTATTGTCATGTAATATCCGACTTCAGACTTGAAACTAAAACATTCTCGAAATCTTGAAATCCATGGGACCGATATCTTGGCAGTATCAACGACGATAACAGGCAAAAATCGTCGAGATCCTCGATTCCGGAACTGATGAACTGTCCATATACATAATTAAGTGTATAGGGAACCCCAAGTGCGCGACATCTACTCGCACCTGGCGAGTTTTTTTTTTTTTCGTTCAATTCGAATGTCTAATTCAGTTAAATATAAATATCGTCAAACATATGCTAATTAACAGAAATCTAATCATATTTTTTTTATAAAAAAAGGCTCGTCTTCTTGTTTCTAATTACATATCACATGCACTGCACATACAAATTCTTAATTATCGATATCTTATAAAAGGTTGTTAATAAATATTGTTTAAGTTAAAATATGACATTGCATATTTATTAACAGTAGTTTATAAAATATTGATAACTAAGTATATTTGTACTGAAAACTGGAATTTGTGTGTGATATGCAATTAAAACCAAGAAGATGTGTGTTTTCACAAAAAATAACGGTTAGTACGTGTTAATTGGCATACAAGTGACAAATTTTGTGTTTAAATAATGGAGTTTCTCCAACTGAACGAAAGGAAGACTGGTGAAAATCGAACCAGCGATCCACCGATTACGTGATTAACATGCTCCAAAGCTGCAGTGTTAGCCACGCTGCCG